>NW_017199180.1:0-7420 GCF_001704415.2 Capra hircus | reverse complement strand
AGCACTGAAGAGGAATCCTCCGGTTCCAGCCCCGACTCCACAAAAGGTCTTAGGCCCCCGACATCGACCGGAGAGGAATCCCGAAAGGCGCCCTTGCAACTCCCATGGGCACTGGCCTTTCCTGAGGCCACCAGAGCGGGTCCCTGAGGTCCTGTCGTAACTCGAGAGACCCTGCCCAACTCTGGAAAATCCAGGAGGTTCTCCCTCCAGGCGAGATAAGGCCATTTCCTCTGAGGCGTCTGGAGGCTCATCAACCTAAATTCTGGAAATTCAAAAGGGTCCTTGCTGCAACTCAAGAAGTTCCCCGACATACCCGTCGCCACTCGAGAGGAAGCACGGAGGCCCCGCCCACATCCAGAGGAGACGCCGTTTGGTATCGAAGCTCGAGATGAGGATCCTTTCCCTGCTTGGTCAGGAAATAATACCCGCCATTCCGCTCGCATTTCAAGGGGAAGCGCTCTCCACAGGAAAGGCGAGAGGAACTCCAGGGTCGAGCCACCATTCACAGAGTCACCCAGATGTCTCAGTCCATTCCAGAGGAAACTGTTTTCCCTGCACTGCCTCGAATTTCACGGCAGGATCGACTCAAACCACGTGGCACGTGGGATAGCCCTGTGGGAAGCCTCGTGGGAAATCCTCTTGGGAAAGCCTCGAGGGAAAGCCACAGATCCATTGATCCCGCGAAGGGAAGCATGACACTGCTGCTACATCTCGGGAGGAAAGCGCACGTGCATGTCCCCACTCGAGAAAAGGACTGACTCCCCTGGGGAGACTCCAGAAGTATCCCAAGATCCATGTCAGCACTGGAGAGGAATCCTCAGGTTCTGGCACCATCTCCACACAAGGTCTTAGGCCCCGGCATCGACGGAGAGGAATCCCGAGAGGCCCCCGAGCAACTCGAAAGGGGACTGGCCTTTCCTGAGGCCACCAGAGCGGGTCCCTGATGTCCCGGTCATAAGTTGTGAGCACCTGCCTCAACTGGAGAAAATCCAGGTGGTTCTTCCCTCCAGGCGAGATGAGGCCCATTTCTGCTAGCCATATCCAGGCTAATCACACCTAACCTGTGGAACTTCCAAAGGGTCCTTCACATCCTTGCTGCAACTCAAGAAGCTCCCCGACATACCCGTCTCCAGTGGAGAGGAAGCACGAGAGTCCCACTCACATCTAGAGGAGCCCCGTTTCCGCCTCCTAGATCGAGAGGAGGATCCTTTTCCTGCGTGGTCGGGAAAGAATTCCCGGCGTTCCTGTCGCATTCAAGAGGAGGCGATCTCCACAGGAAAGGCGAGAGAAATCCAGGTTAGTGCCACCATTCCCAGAGTCAGCCAGATGTCTCTGTCCATTCAGGGAAACCTGTTTCCATGCGTTGCCTCGACTTTCAAGCCGAGGATCGACTCTCACCACTGTGGCACGTGGGACAGCACTGTGGGAAAGGCCCGTGGGAAAGCCTCGTGGAAAGGCTCGTGGGAAAGCCTCTAGGAAAGGCACTGATCCTTGATCCACGGCGAAGGGAAGCGTATCACTGCTGCTAGAGGTCGGGAGGAAAGGGCACGTGCATGCCCCCACCGAGACGAGTACTGACTCCACTGGGGAGACTCCAGAAGTACCCCAAGATCCATGTCAGCACTGGAGAGGATTCCTCAGGTCCCGGCACCGACTCCACACACGACTTAGGCCCCGCTTCGACGGGAGAGGAATCCCGAGAGCCCAGAGCAACTTGCATGGGACTGGCCTTCCTGAGGCCACCAGAGCGGATCACTGAGGTCCCCGTCGTAAGTCGAGAGCACCTGGCGAAACTCGAGAAATCCAGGAATTCTCCCTCCAGGTTAGATGAGGCCCATTTCCGCTGAGCGCGTCTCGAAGCTAATCACACGTAACCTCTGGAACTTCCAAAGGGTCCTTCACACCCTTGCTGCAACTCAAGAAGTTCCCCGACATACCCGTCTCCACTCGAGAGAAGCAAGAGAGTCCCGCCACATCCAGAGGAGCCCATTTCTCCCTCATAGCTCGAGACGAGGTATCCTTTCTCTGGTGTGTCGGGAAAGAATTCCTGGGTTCCCGTCGCATCTCCAGAGGAGTCGCTCTCCACAGGAAAGGCGAGAGGAGCTCCAGGGTCGTGCCACCATTCCCAGAGTCCCCAGATATCTCAGTCCATTCCAGGGAAACCTGTTTTCCCGGCACTGCCTCGACTTTCAAGCCGAGGATTGACTCACACCATGGTGGCACGTGGACAGCCTTGTGGAAAAGCCTCGTGGGAAAACCTAGTGGGAAATCCTCGAGGGAAAGCCACAGATCCTTTGATCCACGCCAAGGGAAGCGTGACACTGCTGCTACAGCTCGGGAGGAAAGCGCACGTGCATTCCACCACTGGAGACGAGGACTGACTTCCCTGGGGAGACTCCAGAAGTCCCTCAGATCCTTGTCAGCCACTGGAGAGGAATCCTGAGGTTCCCGCACCATCTCCACACAATGTCTTAGGCCCTGGCATCGACGGGAGAGGAATCCTGAGAGGCCCGAGCAATTCGCATGGGGACGGGTCTTTCCTGAGGTCACGAGAGCAGGTCCCTGAGGTCCCGGTCGTAAGATGTGAGCACCTGACTCAACTGGAGAAAAATCCAGGAGATTCTCCCCTCCAGGCGAGATGAGGCCCATTTCCGCTGAGGTGTCTTGGGGCTAATCACACCTAACATCTAGAACTTCCAAAGCGTCCTTCACACCCTCGCTGCAACTCAAGAAGTTCCCCGACATTACCCGTCTCCACTCGAGAGGAAGCACAGGAGTCCTGCCCACATCCAGATGAGCCCCGTTTCCGCCTCATAGCTCGAGAGGTGGGATGCTTTCGCTGCGTGGTCGGGAAAGAATTCCCGGCGTTCCCGTCGCATCTCAAGAGGAGGCGCTTCTCCTCAGGGAAGGCGAGAGAAATCCAGCGTCGTGCCACCATTCCACAGACCCCCAGATGTCTCAGTCCATTCCAGGGAAAACTGTTTTCCCTGCACTGCCTCGACTTTCAAGCCAAGGATCGACTCTCACCACGGTGGCACGTGGGACAGCCCCTGTGGGAAAGCCTCGTGGAAAAGTATCGAGGGAAAGCCACTGCTCTCTTGATCCACATGAAGGGAAGCGTAACACTCCTGCAGGAGCTCGGAGGAAAGCGCACGTGCCTGACCCCACTCGAGTCGAGGTCTGACTCCCCTGAGGGAGACTCCAGAGTTACCCCAAGATCCATGTCAGCACTGGAGAGGAATCCTCAGGTTCCCGGCATTGACTCCATACAAGGTCTTAGGCCCCGGCATCGACGGGAGAGGAATCCCGAAAGGCCCCCTTGCAACTCCCATGGGCACTGGCCTTTCCTGAGGCCACCAGAGCGGGTCCCTGAGGGTCCCTGTCGTAACTCGAGAGACCCTGCCCAACTCTAGAAAATCCAGGAGGTTCTCCCCTCCAGGCGAGATGAGGCCCATTTCCTCGGAGGCGTCTGGAGGCTCATCACCACCTAAACTCTGGAAATTCAAAAAGGGTCCTTGCTGCAACTCAAGAAGTTCCCCGACATACCCGTCGCCACTCGAGAGGAAGCACGAGGATCCCGCCCACATCCAGAGGAGACGCCGTTTTTGGTATCGAAGCTCGACATGAGGGATCCTTTCCCTGCTTGGTCAGGAAATAATACCCGCCCATTCCGCTCGCATTTCAAGGGGAAGCGCTCTCCACAGGAAAGAGCGAGAGGAACTCCAGGGTCATGCCACCATTCACAGAGTCGCCCAGATGTCTCAGTCCATTCCAGAGGAAACTGTTTTTCCTACACTGCCTCGAATTTCACGGCGAGGATCGACTCACACCACGGTGGCACGTGGGATAGCCCTGTCGGAAAGCCTCATGGGAAATCCTCTTGGGAAAGCCTCGAGGGAAAGCCACAGATCCCTTGATCCACGCGAAGGGAAGCGTATCACTGCTGCTAGAGCTCGGGAGGAAAGCGCACGTGCCTGCCCCCACTCGAGACAAGGACTCACTCCCCTGGGGAGACTCCAGAAGTACCCCAAGATCCATGTCAGCACTGGAGAGGAATCCTCAGGTTCTGGCACCATCTCCACACAAGGTCTTAGGACTCCGGCATCGACGGGAGAGAATCCCGAGTGGCCCCCGAGCAATTCGCATGGGGACTGGTCTTTCCTGAGGCCACCAGAGCAGGTCCCTGAGGTCCCGGTCGTAAGTTGTGAGCACCTGCCTCAACTGGAGAAAATCCAGTTTGTTCTTCCCTCCAGGCGAGATGAGGCGATTTCCGCTGAGCCATATCCAGGCTAATCACACCTAACCTGTGGAACTTCCAAAGGGTCCTTCACACCCTTGCTGCAACTCAAGAAGCTCCCCGACATACCCGTCTCCAGTGGAGAGGAAGCAGGAGAGTCCCGCCCACATACAGAGGAGCCCCGATTCCGCCTCCTAGTTCGAGAGGAGGGATCCTTACCTGCGTGGTCGGAAAGAATTCCCGGCGTTCCCATCGCATCTCAAGAGGAGGCGCTCTCCACAGGAAAGGCGAGAGGAAATCCAGGTTCGCTGCCACCATTCCCAGAGTCACCCAGATGTCTCTGTCCATTCCAGGGAAAACCTGTTTTCCCTGCAATGCCTCGACTTTCAAGCCGAGGATCGACTCACACCACGGTGGCACGTGGGACAGCCCTGTGGGAAAGGCTCGTGGGAAAGCCTCGTGGGAAAGGCTCGTGGGGAAAGCCT
Organism: Capra hircus; assembly: GCF_001704415.2. NCBI lineage: Eukaryota > Metazoa > Chordata > Mammalia > Artiodactyla > Bovidae > Capra > Capra hircus. The sequence goes on along the minus strand of NW_017199180.1, from coordinate 2,698 downwards.
CGAGGGAAAGCCACTGATCCCTTGATCCACGCGAAGGGAAGCGTATCACTGCTGCTAGAGCTCGGGAGGAAAGCGCACGTGCCTGCCCTCACTCGAGTCGATGTCTGACTCCCCTGGGGAGACTCCAGAAGTACCCCAAGATCCGAGTCACACTGGAGAGGAATCCTCCGGTTCCGGCACCGACTCCACACAAGGTCTTAGACCCCGGAATCGATGGGACAGGTATCCCGAGAGGGCCCCGAGCAACTCGCATGGGGACTGGCCTTTCCTGAGGCCACCAGAGTGGGTCCCTGATGTCCCCGTCGTAAGTCGAGAGCACCTGCCGCAACTCGAGAAAATCCAGGAGGTTCTCCCCTCCAGGCGAGATGAGGCCCATTTCTGCTGAGGTGTCTGGAGGCTAATCACATCTAACTTCTGGAACTTTCAAGGATTCCTTTCACACCCTTGCTGCAACTCAAGAAGTTCCAGGACATACCCGTCTCCACTCGAGAGGAAGCACGAGAGTCCCGCCCACATATAGAGGAGCCCCGTTTCCGCCTCCTAGCTCGAGAGGAGGGATCCTTTCCCTGCGTGGTCGGGAAAGAATTCCCGGCGTTCCGGTCGCAACTCAATAGGAGGGGCTCTCCACAGGAAAGGCAAGAGGAACTCCAGGGTCGTGCCACCATTCCGAGAGACCCCAGATGTCTCAGTCCATTCCAGGAAACCTGTTTTCCCTGCCACTGCCTCGACTGTCAAGCGAGGATCGACTCACACCACGGTGGCACGTGGGACAGCCCTGTGGGAAAGACTCGTGGGAAAGCCACAGATTCCTTGATCCACGTGAAGGGACGCGCGACACTGCTGCTACAGCTCGGAAGGAAAGCGCACGTGCATGCCCTCTCTCGAGACGAGGACTGACTCCCTGGGGAGACTCCAGAAGTACCCCAAGATCCATGTCAGCACTGGAGAGGAATCGTCAGGTTCCAGCACTGACTCCACACAAGGTCTTAGGCGCCAGCATCGACGGGAGAGGAATCCCGAGAGGCCCCCGAGCAACTGGCATGGGGACTGGCCTTTCCTGAGGCCACCAGAGCGGGTCCCTGAGGTCCCAGTCGTAAGTCGAGAGCACCTGCCGCAACTCGAGAAAATCCAGGAGGTTCTCCCCCCAGACGAGATGAGGCCCATTTCCGCTGAGGCGTCTCGAGGCTATTCACACTTAACCTCTGGAACTTCCAAAGGGTCCTTCACACCATTTCTGCAACTCAAGATGTTCCCCGACATACCCGTCTCCACTAGAGAGGAAGCACGAGAGTCCCGCCCACATCCAGAGGAGCCCCGTTTCCGCCTCCTAGCTCGAGAGGAGGGATCCTTTCCCTGCGTGGTCGGGAAAGAATTCCCGGCGTTCCCGTCGCATCTCAAGAGCAGGCGCTCTCCACAGGAAAGGGAGAGGAACTCCAGGGTCGTGTCACCATTCCCAGAGTCCCCCAGAAGTTTCAGTCCATTCCAGGGAAACCTGTTTTCCCTGCACTGCCACGACTTTCAAGCCGAGGATCGACTCACACCACGGTGGCACGTGGACAACCCTGCTGGAAGCCTCGTGGAAAGCTTTGTGGGAAAGCCTTGAGTGAAAGCCACAGATCCTTTGATCCAAGGAAGGGAAGCGTGACACTGCTGCTTCAGGTCGGGAGGAAAGCGCACGTGCATGCCCCACTGGAGACGAAGACTGACTCCCCTGGGGAGACTCCAGAAGTACACCAAGATCCATTTCTGCACTGGAGAGGAATCCTCAGGTTCCGGCAGCGTCTCCACACAAGGTCTTAGGCGCTGGCATCGAGGAGAGGAATCACGAGAGGCCCCCGAGCAACTCGCATGGGACTGGCCTTTCCTGAGGCCACCAGAGCGGGTCCCTGAGGTCCCCGTCGTAAGTCGAGAGCACCTGCCGCAACTCGAGAAACTCCAGGAGGTTCTCCCTCCAGGCGAGATGAGGCGCATTTCCCCTGTGGCATCTCGAGGCTAATCACATCTAACATCTGGAACTTCCAAAGGGTCCTTCACACCCTTGCTGCAACTCAAGAAGTTCCCCGACATACCCGTTTCCACTCGAGAGGAAGCACGAGAGTCCCGCCCACATCCAGAGGAGCCCCGTTTCCGCCTGCTAGCTCGAGAGGAGGGATCATTTACCTGCGTGGTCGGGAATGAATTCCCGGCATTTCCGTCACATCTCAAGAGGAGGCGCTCTCCACAGGAAAGGCGAGAGGAACTCCAGGGTCGTGCCACATTCCCAGAGTTCCCCAGATGTCTCACTCCATTCCAGGGAAACCTGTTTTCCCTGCACTGCCTCGACTTCAAGCCGAGGTCGACTCACAACACGGTGGCACGTGGACAGCCCTGTGGAAAGCCTCGTGGGAAAGCTCGTTGGAAAGCCTGAGGGAAAGCCCCTGATCCTTTGATACACGCGAAGGAAGCGTGACACTGCAGCTTCAGCTCGGGAGAAAGCGCACGTGCATTCCCCCATCGAGACGACACTGACTCCCCTGGGGAGAACTCCAGAAGTACCCAAGATCCATGTCTGTACTGGAGGTGAATGCTCAGGTTCTGGCACGTACTCCACACAAGATCTTAGGTCTCTGCATCGACTGAAAGGGAATCCCAGAGGCCCCGAGCAACTCGCATGGGACTGGCCTTTCCGGAGGCCACCAGAGCGGGTCCCTGAGGTCCC
>NW_017199179.1:0-7421 GCF_001704415.2 Capra hircus | reverse complement strand
ATTCAGGGAAACCTGTTTTCCCTGCACTGCCTGGACTTTCAAGCGAGAATCGACTCACACCACGGTGGCACGTGGGACAGCCCTGTGGGAAAGCCTCGTGGGAAAGCCTCGTGGGAAAGCCTCGGGGAAAGCCACAGATCCCTTGATCCACGCGAAGATAAGCGTGACACTGCTGCTTCAGCTCGGGAGCAAATCTCACGCGGATGCGCCAACTCGAGACGAGGACTGAGTCCCCTGGGTAGGCTCCAGAAGTTCCCCAAATCCATGTCAGCACTGGAGAGTAATCCTCAGGTTCCGACACCGATTCCACACATGGTCTTAAGCCCCGGCATCGACGGAGAGGAATCCCGAGAGGCCCCTGAGCAACTCGCATGGGATTGGCCTTTCCTGAGGCCACCAGAGCAGGTCCCTGAGGTCCCCGTCGTAAGTTGAGAGCACCTGCCACAACTCGAGAAAATCCAGGAGGTTCTCCCCTCCAGGGGAGATGAGGCCCATTTCCGCTGAGGCGTCTCGAGGCTAATCACACCTAACTTCTGGAACTTCCAAAGGGTCCTTCACACCCTTGCTACAACTCAAGAAGTTCCCCGGCATACCCGACTCCACTCAGGATGAAGCACGAGAGTCCCGCCCACATCCAGAGGAGACCCGTTTCGGCCTCCTTGCTCGAGAGACGGGTTCCTTTCCCTGCGTGGTCGGGAAAGAATTCCCGGCGTTCCTGTCGCATCTCAAGAGGAGGCACTCTCCACAGGAAAGGCGTGAGGAACTCCAGGGTTGTGCCACCATTCCCAGAGTCCTCCAGATATCTCAGTCCATTCCAGGGAAACCTGTTTTCCCTGCACTGTTTCGACTTTCAAGCAGAGGATCGACTCACACCACTTGCCACGTGGACAGCCCTGTGGAAAGAAAGCCTCGTGGGAAAGCCTCGAGGGAAAGCCACAGATCCCTTGATCCACGCGAAGGGAAGCGTTACAATTCTGCTACAGCTCGAGAGTAAAGCGCACTTGTATGCCCCCACTCGAGACGAGGACTGACTCCACTGGGGAGAGTCCAGAAGTTCCCCAAGATCTTTTCAGCACTGGAGAGGAATCCTCAGGTTACGGAACCGACTCCACACAATGTCTTAGGCCCCGGCATCGACGGGAGAGGGATCCCGAGAGGTCCCCGAGCAACTCCCATGGGGACTGGCATTTCCAGAGGCCTCCAGAGCGGGTCCCTGAGGACAACGTCTCAAGTCGAGAGCACCTGCCGCAACTCGAGAAAATCCAGGAGGTTCTCCCCTCCAGGCGAGATGAGGCCCATTTCCGCTGAGCGTCTCGAGGCTAATCACACCTAAACTCTGGAACTTCCAAAGGGTCCTTCACACCCTTGTTGCAACTCAAGAAGTTCCCCAACATACCTGACTCCACTCGAGAGGAAGCACGAGAGTCCCGCCCACATCCAGAGGAGCCCCGTTTCCGCCTGATAGATCCAGAGGAGGGATCCTTTCCCTGCGTGGTCGGGAAAAATTCCGGCGTTCCCGGCGCATTTCAAGAGGAGGCGCTCTCCACAGGAAAGGCGAGAGGAACTCCAGGGTCGTGCCACCATTCCCAGAATCCCCCACATGTCTCAGTCCATTCCAGGGAAACCTGTTTTCCCTGCACTGTCTCGACTTTCAAGCCGAGGATCGACTCAAACCACGGTGGCACGTGGGACAGCCCTGTGGAAAGCCTCGTGGGAAAGCCTCGTGGGAAAGCCTCGAGGGAAAGCCACAGATCCCTTGATCCACACGAAGGGAAGCGCGACACAGCTGCTCAGCTCGGGAGGAAAGCGCACGAGCATGCCCCCACTCGAGACGAGGACTGACTTCCCTGGGGAGACTCCAGAAGTACCCCAAGATCCATGTCAGGCTGGAGAGGAATCCTCAGGTTCCGGCATCGACTACACACAAGGTCTTAGGCCCGGCATCGACGGGACAGGAATCCGAGAGGCCCCCGAGCAATTCGCATGGGGACTGGCATTTCCTGAGGCCACCAGGGCGGTCCCTGAGGTCCCCGTCTTAAGTCCACAGTACCTGCCGCAACTCGAGAAAATCCAGGAGGTTCTCCCCTTCAGGCGAGATGAGGCCCATTTCCCCTGAGGCGTCTCGATGCTAATCACACCTAACCTCTGGAACTTCCAAAGGGTCCTTAACACCCTTGCTGCAACACAAGAAGTTCCTCGACATACCCGTTTCCAATCGAGAGGAAGCACGAGAGTCCCACCCACATCCAGAGGAGCCCCGTTTCCGCTTCATAGTTCCAGAGGAGGGATTCATTTCCTGTGTGGTCGAGAAAGAATTCCCGGCGATCCCGTCGCATCTCAAGTGGAGGCGCTCACCACAGAAAGGCGAGAGGAACTCCTGGGTCGTGCACTATTCCCAGAGTCCCCCAGATGCTCAGTCCATAACAGGGAAACCAGTTTTCCCAGCACTGCCTCGACATTCAAGCCGAGGATCGACTCACACCACGGTGGTACGTGGGACAGCCCAGTGGGAAAACGTCGTGGGAAAGCCTCGTGGAAAGCCTCGTGGGAAAGCCTCCAAGGAAAGCCACAGATTCCTGGATCCACGCGAAGGAAAAGAGTGACACTGCTGCTACAGCTCTGGAGGAAATTGCATATGCATGACCCCAATAGATATGAGGACTGACTCACCTGGGAGACTCCAGAAGTACCCCAAGATCCATGTAAGCACTGGAGAGGAATCCTCAGGTTCCGGCACCGACTCCACACAAGGTCTTAGGCGACTGCATCTACGGGAGAGGAATCCCGAGAGGCCCCCGAGCAACTCGCATGGCGTCTGGCCTTTCCTGAGGCCACCAGAGAGGGTCCCTGATGTCCCCGTCATAACTCGAGAGCACCTGCCACAACTCGAGAAAATCCAGGAGGTTCTCCCCTCCAGGCGAGATGAGGCCCATTTCCGCTGAGGGTCTCGAGGCTAATCACACCTAACCTCTGGAACTTCCAAGGGTCCTTCACACCCTTGCTGCAACTCAAGAAGTTCCCCGACATATCCGTCTCCACTCGAGAGGAAGCACGAGAGTCCCGCCCACATCCAGAGGAGTCCCGTTTCCGCCTCCTAGCTCGAGAGGAGGGATCCTTTCCCTGCGTGGTCGGGAAAGAATTCCCGGGGTTCCCGTCGCATCTCAAGAGGAGGCGCTCTCCACAGGAAAGGCGAGAGGAACTCCTGGGTTGTGCCACCATTCCCAGAGTCCCCCAGATGTCTCAGTCCATTCCAGGGAGACCTGTTTTCCCTGCACTGCCTCGACTTTCAAGCCGAGAATCGACTCACACCACGGTGGCACGTGGGACAGCCCTGTGGGAAAGCCTCGTGGGAAAGCCTCGTGGGAAAGCCTCGGGGGAAAGCCACAGATCCCTTGATCCACGCGAAGGGAAGCGTGACACTGCTGCTTCAGCTCGGGAGCAAATCTCACGTGGATGCGCCAACTCGAGACGAGGACTGAGTCCCCTGGGTAGGCTCCAGAAGTTCCCCAAGATCCATGTCAGCACTGGAGAGTAATCCTCAGGTTCCGACACCGATTCCACACATGGTCTTAAGCCCCGGCATCGACGGGAGAGGAATCCCGAGAGGCCCCTGAGCAACTCGCATGGGGATTGGCCTTTCCTGAGGCCACCAGAGCAGGTCCCTGAGGTCCCCGTCTTAAGTCGAGAGCACCTGCCACAACTCGAGAAAATCCAGGAGGTTCTCCCCTCCAGGGGAGATGAGGCCCATTTCCGCTGAGGCGTCTAGAGGCTAATCACACCTAACTTCTGGAACTTCCAAAGGTTCCTTCACACCCTTGCTACAACTCAAGAAGTTCCCGGCATACCCGACTCCACTCAGGATGAAGCACGAGAGTCCCGCCCACATCCAGAGGAGACCCGTTTCGGCCTCCTTGCTCGAGAGACGGGTTCCTTTCCCTGCGTGGTCGGGAAAGAATTCCCGGCGTTCCTGTCGCATCTCAAGAGGAGGCACTCTCCACAGGAAAGGCGTGAGGAACTCCAGGGTTGTGCCACCCCCAGAGTCCTCCAGATATCTCAGTCCATTCCAGGGAAACCTGTCTTCCCTGCACTGTTTCGACTTTCAAGCAGAGGATCGACTCACACCACGTTGCCACGTGGGACAGCCCTCGTGGGAAAGCCTCGTGGGAAAGCCTAGAGGGAAAGCCACAGATCCCTTGATCCACGCGAAGGGAAGCGTTACAATGCTGCTACAGCTCGAGAGTAAAGCGCACTTGTATGCCCCCACTCGAGACGAGGACTGACTCCACTGGGGAGAGTCCAGAAGTTCCCCAAGATCCTTTCAGCACTGGAGAGGAAGCCTCAGGTTCCGGAACCGACTCCACACAATGTCTTAGTCCCCGGCATCGACGGGAGTGGAATCCCGAGAGGTCCCCGAGCAACTCCCATGGGGACTGGCATTTCCAGAGCCTCCAGAGCGGGTCCCTGAGGACAACGTCTCAATTCGAGAGCACCTGCCGCAACTCGAGAAAATCCAGGAGGTTCTCCCCTCCAGGCGAGATGAGGCCCATTTCCGCTGAGGCGTCTCGAGGCTAATCACACCTAAACTCTGGAACTTCCAAAGGGTCCTTCACACCCTTGCTGCAACTCAAGAAGTTCCCCGACATACCCGTCTCCACTCGAGAGGAAGCACGAGAGACCCACATCCAGAGGAGTCCCGTTCCGCCTCCTAGCTCGAGAGGAGGGATCCTTTCCCTGCGTGGTCGGGAAAGAATTCCCGGCGTTCCCGTCGCATCTCAAGAGGAGTCGCTTTCCACAGGAAAGGCGAGAGGAACTCAGGTCGTACCACCATTCCCAGAGTCCCCCAGATGTCTCCGTCCATTCCAGGGAAACCTGTTTTCCCTGCACTGCCTCGACTTTCAAGCCGAGGATCGACTCACACCACGGTGGCACGTGGGACAGCCCTGTGGGAAAGCCTCGTGGAAAGCCACAGATCCCTTGATCCACGCGAAGGGAAGCGTGACACTGCTGCTACAGCTCGGGAGGAAAGCGCACGTGCCTGCCCCCTCGAGACGAGGACTGACTCCCTGGGGAGACTCCAGAAGTACTTCAAGATCCATGTCAGCACTGGAGAGGAATCCTCACGTTCCGGCAACCACTCCACAAAAGGTCTTAGGCCCCTTCATCGACGGGAGAGGAATCCCGAGAGGCCCCGAGCAACTCGCATGGGGACTGGCCTTTCCTGAGGCCACCAGAGCGGGTCCCTGAGGTCCCCGTCGTAATTCGAGAGCACCTGCCGCAACTCGAGAAAATCCAGGAGGTTCTCCCCTCCAGGTGTGATGAGGCCCATTTCTGCTGAGGCGTCTCGAGGCTAATCACACCTAACCTCTGGAACTCCAAAGGTTCTTTCACACCCTTGCTGCAACTCAAGAAGTTCCCCGACATACCGGTCTCCACTCAAGAGGAAGCACGAGAGTACCGTAAACATCCAGAGGGCCCCGTTTCCGCCTCATAGCTTGAGAGGAGGGATCCTTTCCCTGCGTGTTCGGGAAAGAATTCCCGGCGTTCTCCTCGCATCTCAAGAGGAGTGGCTCCACAGGAAGGCGAGAGGAACTCCAGGGTCGTGCCACCATTCCCAGAGTCCCCCAGATGTCTAGGTCCATTCCAGGGAAACCTGTTTTCCCTGCACTGCGTCGACTTTCAAGCCGAGGATCGACTCACACCACGGTGGCACGTGGGACAGCCCTGTGGGAAAGCCTTGTGGGAAAGCCTCGTGGGAAAGCCTCGAGGGAAAGCCACAGATCCCTTGATCCAGGCGATGGGAAGCGTGACACTGCTGCTACAGCTCGGGAGGAAATCGCACGTGCATGCCCCCACTCGAGACGAGGACTGAGTCTCCTGGGGAGACTACAGAAGTACCCAAGATCCATGTCAGCACTGGAGAGGAATCCTCAGGTTCTGGCACCGACTCCACACGAGGTCTTAGGCCGCAGCATCGACGGGAGAGGAATCCCAAGAGTCCCCGAGCAACTCCCATGGGGAATGGCCTTTCCTGAGGCCACCAGAATGGGTCCCTGAGGTCCCCGTCGAAAGTCGAGAGCACCTGCCGCAACTCGAGAACATCCAGGAGGTTCTCCCCTCCAGGCGAGATGAGTGCCATTTCCGCTGAGGCATCTCGAGGCTAATCACACCTAACCTCTGGAGCTTCCAAAAGGTCCTTCACACCCTTGATGCAACTCAGGAAGTTTCCCGACATACCCGTCTCCACTCGAGAGGAAGCAGGAGAGTTCTGCCCACATCCAGAGGAGCCCCGTTTCCGCCTCCTAGCTCGAGAGGAGGGATCCTTTCCCTGCGTGTTCGGGAAAGAATTCCCGGCGTTCCCGTCGCATCACAAGAGGAGACGCTCTCCACAGGGAAGGCGAGAGGAACTCCAGGGTCGTGACACCATTCCCAGAGTCCCCCAGATGTCTCAGTCCATTCCAGGGAAACCTGTTTTCCCTGCACTGCCTCGACTTTAAAGCCGAGGATCGACTCACACCACGGTGGCATCGTGGGACAGCCCTGTGAGAAAGCCTCGTGGGAAAGCCTCGTGGGAAAGCCTCAAGGAAAGCCACAGATCTCTTGATCCACGCGAAGGGAAGCGTGACACTTGTGCTACAGCTCGGGAGGAAAGCGCACGTGCATGCCCCCGCTCGAGACGAGGACTGACTCCCCTGGGGAGACTCCAGAAGTACCCCAGGATCCATGTCTGCACTGGAGAGGAATGCTCAGGTTCCGGCACGGACTCCATACAAGATCTTAGGCCCTGGCATCGACGAGAGAGGAATCCCGAGAGGCCCCCAATCAACTCGCATGTGGACTGGCCTTTCCTGAGGTCACCAGAGCGGGTCCTGAGGTCCCCGTCGTAAGTCGAGAGCCTGCCACAACTCGAGAAAATTCAGGAAGTACTCCCCTCCAGGCGAGATGAGGCCCATTTCCAGAGGCGTCTCGAGGCTAATCACACCTAACCTATGGAACTTCCAAAGGGTCCTTCACACCCTTGCTGCAACTCAAGAAGTTCCCTGACATACCCGTCTCCACTCGAGAGGAAGCACGAGATTCCCGCCCACCAGAGGAGCCCCGTTTCCGCCTCCTAGCTCGAGAGGAGGGATCCTTTCCCTGTGTTCTCGGGAAAGAATTCCCGGCGTTCCCGTCGCATCTCAAGAGGAGGCCCTCTCCACAGGAAAGGCGAGCGGAACTCCAGGGTGTGCCACCAATCTGATAGTCCCCCAGAGGTCTCAGTCCATTCCAGGGAAACCTGTATTCCCTGCACTGCCTCGAGTTTCAAGCCGAGGATCGACTCACACCACGTTGGCACGTGGACAGCCCTGTGGAAAAGCCTCGTGGGAAGCCTTGTGGAAAAGACTCGAGGAAAAGCCACTGATTCCTTGATCCACTCGACGGAA
>NW_017199178.1:0-7421 GCF_001704415.2 Capra hircus | reverse complement strand
AGTTTCCCTGGAATAGACTGAGACATCTGGCGGACTCTGGGAATGGTGGCACGACCCTGGAGTTCCTCTCGCCTTTCCTGTGTGGAGAGCGCCTCCTGTTGAAATGCTATGGGAACCCCGGGAATTCTTTCCCGACCACGCAGGGAAAGGATCCCTCCTCTCGAGCTTGGAGGCGGGAAACGGGGCTCCTCTGGATGTGAGCGGGACTCTCGTGCTTCCTCTCAAGTGGAGACGGGTATGTCGGTGAACTTCTTGAGTTGCAGCACGGGTTTGAATAACCGTTTGGAAGTTCCCAGAGGTTAGGTGTGATTAGCCTCGAGACGCCTCAGCGGAAAAGGGCCTCATCTCGCCTGGAGGGGAAAACCTCCTGGATTTTCTCGAGTTGCAGCAGATTGTCTCGACTTAGGACCGGAACATCAGGGACCCGCTCTTGTGGCCTCAAGAAAGGGAAGTCCCATGCGAGTTGCTCATGGGCCTCTCGGATTCCTCTCCCGTCAATGCCGGGACCTAAGATCTTGTGTGTAGTCTGTGCCAAAACCTGAGGATTCCTCTCCAGTGCTGACATGTATCTTGGGGTACTTCTGGAGTCTGCCCATGGGAGTGCAGTTCTCATCTCGAGTCGGTGCATGCACGTGCGTTTCCTCCGAGCTGTAGCAAGCAGTGTTGAGCTTCCCTTCGCTAGGATCAAGGATCCGTGGCTTTCCCTCGAGGCTTTCCACGACGCTTTCCCACGACACTTTCCCACCAGGCTTTCCCACGAGGCTTTCCCACAGTGATGTCCACATGCCACCGTGGTGTCAGTCGATCCTCAGTTTGAAAGTCGAGGCTGTGCCGGGGAAACAGGCTTCCCTGGAATGGACTGAGACATCTGGGGGCTCTAGGAATGGTGACACGACCCTGGAGTTCCTCTCGCCTTTCCTGTGGAGAGCGCCCCCTTTTGAGATGTGACGGGAACGCCGGGAATTCTTTTCCGAACACGCAGGGAAAGGATCCCTCCTGTCGGGCTAGGATGCGGAAACAGGGCTCCTCTGGATGTGGGCGGGACTCTCGTGCTTCCTCTCGAGTGGAGACGGGTATGTCGGGGAACTTCTTGAGTTGCACCAAGGGTGTGAAGGCCCTTTGGAAGGTCCAGAGGTTAGGTGTGATTAGCCTCGAGTCGCCTCTGCGGAAATGGGCCTCATCTCGCCTGGAGGGGAGAACCTCCTGGATTTTCTCGAGTTGCGGCAGGTGCTCTCGACTTACGGCGGGGACCTCAGGGACCCGCTCTGGTGGCCTCAGGAAAGGCCAGTCCCCATGTGAGTTGCTCGGGCGCCTCTCGGGATTCTTCTCCCGTCGATGCCGGGCCACAACCTTGTGAGGAGTCGGAGCCAGAGCCTGAGGATTCTTCTCCAGTGCGGATATGGATCTTGGGGTACTTCTGCAGTCTCCCCAGGGGAGTCAGTCCTCGTCTCGAGTGGGGGCATGCACGTGCACTTCCCTCACGAGCTCTAGCAGCAGTTTCGCGCTTCCCTTCACGTGGATCAAGGGATCTGTGGCTTTCCCTCGAGGCTTTCCCGCGAGGCTTTCCCATGAAGCTTTTCCACGAGGCTTTCCCACAGGGCTGTCCCACGTGCCACCGTGGTGTGAGTCGATTCTCGGCTGAAAGTCAAGGCAGTGCAGGGAAAACAGGTTTCCCCTGGAATGGACGGAGACATCTGGGGGACACTGGGATGGTGGCACGACCCTGGAGTTCCTCTCGCCTTTCCTGTGTAGAGCGCCTGCTCTTGAGATGCGACAGGAACGTCGAGAATTCTTTGCCGAGCACGCAGGGAAAGGATCCCTCCTCTCGAGCTAGGAAACGGAAACGGGGCTCCTCTGGATGTGGGCAGGACTCTCGTGCGTCCTCTCGTGTGGAGACGGGTATGTCGGGGAACTTCTTGAGTCGCAGCAAGGGTGTGAAGGACCTTTGGAAGTTACAGAGGTTAGGTGTGATTAGCCTCGAGACGCCTCAGCGAAATGGGGCCTCATCTCGCCTGGAGGGGAGAACCACCTGGATGTTCTCGAGTTTCGGCAGGTGCTCTCGACTTACGACGTGGACTCCGGGACCCGCTCTCGTGGCCTCAGGAAAGGCCAGTCCCCATGCCAGTTGCTCAGGGGCCTCTCGGGATTCCTCTCCCGTCGATGCCGGGCCTAAGATATTGTGTGGAGCCGGTTCCGGAACCTGAGGATTCCTCTCCAGTGCTGACATGGATCTTGCGGTACTTCTGGAGTCTCCCCAATGGAGTCAGTCCTCGTCTCTAGAGGGGGCATGCACATGAGCTTTCCTCCCGAGCTGTAGCAGCAGCGTACGCTTCCCTTCGCGTGGATCAAGGGAACAGGGGCTTTCCCATGAGGCTTTCCCACAGGGCTGTCCCACGTGCCACCGTGGTGTGAGTCGATCCTCGGCTTGAAAGTCGAGGCAGTGCAGGGAAAACAGATTTCCCTGGAATGGACTGAGACATCTGTTGGACTCTGGGAATGTGGCACGACCCAGGAGTTCCTCTCGCCTTTCCTGAGGAGAGCGCCTCCTCTTGAGATGCGACGGGAACGCCGGGAATTCTTTACCTACCACGCCGGGGAAAGGATCCCTCCTCTCAGGCTAGGAGGCGGAAACGGGGCTCCTCCGCATGTGGGCGGGACTCTCGTGTTTCCTCTCGTGTGGAGACGGGTATTTCGGGGAACTTCTTGAGTTGCAGCAAGGGTGTGAAGGACCCTTTGGAAGTTCCAAAGCTTAGGTGTGACTAGCCTCGAGACGCCTCAGCGGAAATGGGCCTCATCTCGCCTGGAGGGGAGAACCTCCTGGATTTTCTCGAGTTGTGGCAGGTGCTCTCGACTTACGACGGGGACCTCAGGGACCCGCTCTGTTTGCCTCAGGAAAGGCCAGTCCCCATGCGAGTTGCTCGGGGGCTTCTCGGGATTACTCTCCCGTCTATGCCGGGGCGTAAGATCTTGTGTGGAGCCGGTGCCGGAACCTGAGGATTCCTCTCCATTGCTGACATGGATCTGGGGGTACTTCTTGAGTCTCCCCAGTGGAGTCAGTCCTCGTCTCGAGTGGGGGCATGCACGTGCACTTTCCTCCCAAGCAGTAGCAGCAGTGTCACGCTTCCCTACTCGTGGACCAAGGGATCAGGGGCTTTCCCTCGAGGCTTTCCCACTAGGCTTTCCCTCGAGGCTTCCCCACGAGGCTTTCCCACAGGGCTGTCCCACGTGCCATCGTGGTGTAAGTCGATCCTCGGCTTGAAAGTCGAGGCAGTGCAGGGAAAACAGGTTTCCCTGGAATGGACTGAGACATCTGGGGGACGCTGGGAAAGGTGGCACGACCCTGGAGTTCCTCTCGCCTTTCCTGTGGAGAGCGCCTCCTCTAGAGCTGCGACGGGAACGCCGGGATTTCTTTCCCGATGACGCAGAGAAAGGATCCCTCCTCTCGAGCTAGTAGGCAGAAACGGGGCTCCTCTGGATGTGGGCGGGACTCTCGTGCTTCCTATCAAGTGCAGACGGTATGTCGGGGAACTTCTTGAGTTGCAGCCAGGGTGTGAAGCAGCGTTTGGAAGTTCCAGAGATTAGATGTGATTAGCCTGGAGACGCATCAGCAGAAAATGGGCCTCATCTCGCCTGGAGGGGAGAACTTCCTGGATTTTCTCGAGTTAGGGCAGGTGCTCTCGACTTACGACGGGGATCTCAGGGACCCACTCTGGGGGCCTCAGGAAAGGCCAGTCCCCATTCGAGTTGCTCGGGCCTCTCGGGATTCCTCTCCCGTCGATGCTGGGACCTAAGACCTTGTGTGGAGTTGGTGCCAGAACCTGAGGTTTCCTCTCCAGTGCTGACATGGATCTTGGGGTACTTCTGGAGTCTCCCCAGTGGAGTCAGTCCTCATCTCGAGTGGGGGCATGCACCTGCACTTTCCTCCCGAGGTGTAGCAGCAGTGTCATGCTCCCGTCGCGTGGATCAAGGGATCAGTGGCTTTCCCTCGAGGCTTCCTCACGAGGCTTTTCCATAAGGCTTTCCCACGATGCTTTCCCACAGGTCTGTCCCACGTGCCACCGTGGTGTGAGTCGATCCTCGGCTTGAAAGTGGAGGCAGTGCAGGGAAAACAGTTTTCCCTGGAATAGACTGAGACATCTGGCGGACTCTGGGAATGGTGGCACGACCCTGGAGTTCCTCTCGCCTTTCCTGTGGAGAGCGCCTCCTGTTGAAATGCTATGGGAACCCCGGGAATTCTTTCCCGACCACGCAGGGAAAGGATCCCTCCTCTCGAGCTTGGAGGCGGAAACGGGGCTCCTCTGGATGTGAGCGGGACTCTCGTGCTTCCTCTCAAGTGGAGACGGGTATGTCGGTGAACTTCTTGAGTTGCAGCACGGGTTTGAATAACCGTTTGGAAGTTCCAGAGGTTAGGTGTGATTAGCCTCGAGACGCCTCAGCGGAAAAGGGCCTCATCTCGCCTGGAGGGGAAAACCTCCTGGATTTTCTCGAGTTGCAGCAGATTGTCTCGACTTAGGACGGGAACATCAGGGACCCGCTCTTGTGGCCTCAAGAAAGGGAAGTCCCCATGCGAGTTGCTCATGGGCCTCTCGGGATTCCTCTCCCGTCAATGCCGGGACCTAAGATCTTGTGTGTAGTCTGTGCCAAAACCTGAGGATTCCTCTCCAGTGCTGACATGTATCTTGGGGTACTTCTGGAGTCTGCCCATGGGAGTCAGTTCTCATCTCGAGTCGGTGCATGCACGTGCGCTTTCCTCCGAGCTGTAGCAGCAGTGTTGAGCTTCCCTTCGCTAGGATCAAGGATCCGTGGCTTTCCCTCGAGGCTTTCCCACGACGCTTTCCCACGGACACTTTCCCACCAGGCTTTCCCACGAGGCTTTCCCACAGTGATGTCCCACATGCACCGTGGTGTCAGTCGATCCTCAGTTTGAAAGTCGAGGCTGTGCCGGGGAAACAGGCTTCCCTGGAATGGACTGAGACATCTGGGGCTCTAGGAATGGTGACACGAACCTGGAGTTCCTCTCGCCTTTCCTGTGGAGAGCGCCCCCTCTTGAGATGTGACGGGAACGCCGGGAATTCTTTTCCGAACACGCAGGGAAAGGATCCCTCCTGTCGGGCTAGGATGCGGAAACAGGGCTCCTCTGGATGTGGGCGGGACTCTTGTGCTTCCTCTCGAGTGGAGACGGGTATGTCGGGGAACTTCTTGAGTTGCACCAAGGGTGTGAAGGGCCCTTTGGAAGGTCCAGAGGTTAGGTGTGATTAGCCTCGAGTCGCCTCTGCGGAAATGGGCCTCATCTCGTCTGGAGGGGAGAACCTCCTGGATTTTCTCGAGTTGCGGCAGGTGCTCTCGGACTTATGACGTGGACCTCAGGGACCCGCTCTGATGGCCTCACGAAAGGCCAGTCCCCATGCGAGTTGCTCGGGGGCCTCTCGGGGATTTCTCTTCCATCGATGCCGGGGCCTAATACCTTGTGTGGAGTCGGTGCCGGAACCTGAGGATTCCTCTCCATTGCTGACATGGATCTTAGGGTACTTCTGGAGTCTCCCAGGGAGTCAGTCCTCGTCTCGAGTGGGGGCATGCACGTGCGCTTTCCTCCCGAGCTGCAGCAGCAGTGTCACTGCTTCCCTTCGCGTGGATCAAGGGATCTGTGCTTTCCCTCGAGGCTTTCCCATGAGGCTTTCCCACGAGGCTTTCCCACAGGGCTGTCCCACGTTCCACCGTGGTGTGAGTCGATCCTCGGCTTGAAAGTCGAGGCAGTGCAGGAAAACAGGTATCCCTGGAATGGACTGAGATATCTGGGGGACTCTGGGAATGGTGGCACGACCCTGGAGTTCCTCTCGCCCTTCCTGTGGAGAGCGCCTCCACTTGAGATGCGACGGGAACGCCGGGAAATTCTTTCCCGACCATGCAGGGAAAGGATCCTCCTCTCGAGTTAGGAGGCGGAAATGGGGCTCCTCTGGATGTGGGCGGGACTCTCGTGCTTCCTCTCGAGTGGAGACGGGTATGTCGGGGAACTTCTTGAGTTGCAGCAAGGGTGTGAAGGACCCTTTGGAAGTTCCAGAGGTTAGGTGTGATTAGCCTCGAGACGCCTCAGCGGAAATGGGCCTCATCTCGCCTGGTGGGGAGAACCCTCCTGGATTTTCTCGAGTTGCGGCAGGTGCTCTCGACTTACGACGAGGACCTCAGGGACCCGCTCTGGTGGCCTCAGGAAAGGCCATTCCCCTTACGAGTTGCTCGGGGCCTCTCGGGATTCCTCTCTCGTCGATGCGGGGCCTAAGACTGCCGGGAGCCAGTGTGAGGAAGCCCGCCCGTGACAAGGTTATGAGGAAGGAAGCTGACATACGCAAGGCGTGCTCAGACTTCAGGGACCCCTCTGGAAATTTTTTAAGCATGTACCCCAACAAAAATCTGCCGGTTTTTGTGCTCTGCTTTTTCACTCTTCTGACCTTTTCTGGAAAAAGTCAATTCAGGGCATTAGTCTTCTGCATTTGAAAGAGTGTTTCAATCCAAAAACCCTCTGATGGCTTTCTAGCCTGCCTGTAGGACTCGTACAGCTGCGCTTGTGATTGTTTGAGGCCTCCTGACCGCAGGAGGCACAGGAAGCTTAAAACATCCTAGGAATGCAGGAGCTTCAGAGGAGTCAAAATCTTAGAATAGGACTGATTAAAAGTTTCATTTTTTGGGTCAATGCTTGCTGCCAAATTTTCATATCCTTTATTTTTTAGATATAGTTGGTATATAGAAAAACAAGTAGTAGACCTGGTATTAGCAACATTAGAACTTTGAGTTAAGTACCTTCTTTGTTATAACCCACTGCACCTTTGTTCTATAGAGATGTAACTTTAATGCTTTAAGGAGCAGATTAAAGAAAAAACTTCAGGGGCAAACATTAACATTAACATTCATTAAGGAAGAGAGCCAAAAAGTGTTAACAAGCCTCTTGGCCAGAAGATAATGTAAATCACCTGAGACCTTTTGTATACAAAATGATATACAGAAAGAATCTGGATTGCGAACACTACATAATTTTGTGTTATCCATTGATCTCCATGTTTTATCAAAAGTATAAAAGACCTTCTGAACAATAAAAGGAGGAGGCCAGGGCCGGGGGCCAATTTCTCGGACCAGATTCTCGAACTAGTCTCTCAGCCTGGTTTCTTGGGACTCTGGCTCCCCCCGTGTCTTTCTCTCTCTTTCTTCTTCTCTACCTTTCCTTCTCTCTGCTCTTTACTTTAACTTCAGGCTGAATCTCCACCTGGAGTGCGGAAGGCTCGCCAGGTCTACTTACTTGCCCTGGCTGTTAAGACCGCCACGAAAGGGAGCTTAAGGCGAGGCACCCTTAGATATTCAAGCGGGCGCCGGTGGCCCAACGTAGGTGGTGCAAATTCCTTGTCTGGAATTTTATTGCCGTCCGCGTAAACCAA
>NW_017199177.1:0-19634 GCF_001704415.2 Capra hircus | reverse complement strand
GATTCTTTTCTCGCTCATCGCCCAAAGGGGTGGAGCCAGCTCGCTCTGTCAGGAGGTAACAAACAGATTGAATCGGATTTTCAGGCTCTTGCTAGGCCCCCCCCTGCACCCTTCAGGGACCCGACTTTATGAACAGGTGCCTCTGTGGGCCCGTGGTCTGGGTATGCAGGTTGAAAACAGGGGTGAGATCCTGTCCAAGCACAAGAATTTTCCTGAAAGACCTAGGCTCACTAAGAGTCTCCGCAGGGCAAAGGGGATATTGCAGGGACGTATGCTGAGGAGTGACTTTGCCTTTCCCTGTGAGCTAGTGGGGCTACTCCCTACGGCCCCCAAGCTCAGGGAATAACTGCTCTAAGAAAGGATGGGCAAGAAGTTGGCTATTCTTGAGTTGGGACAGGGAGTTCGCAGCATTTGTGGAAGAAAGACTTTCGGGGAAGAAAGAGCCAACCTACCGGGTGTTTTTGCGCATAGCCTCTATTTGGAAGGAACAGGTTTGCTTTACACGTCAAGACCTCCAGAATCTGCTCAAGGACTGAAGTTCAGAGACAGGCCATGTATCTCCCCTTCCTTTGAGACCTTGCAAAAGACACCTTAGCAGATCTGGGAGTGCCCATGAAGAAGCAAGCAGCGGGAGTGTGCTTGACATCACTGGCTGCCTACCTGGGCTCAGCTCCTCAAGGGGCCTTTCTCTCCTGGTAGGCCCTATGTCCCCTTTGGGAGAGGGTGGTGCCCTCTTCCCTCCACACTGCCAAAGGGTGGAGGTGGAGCAAACTCGTTCTCTCCGAGGTAAAAAAAAGACAAATTGGATGGATTTTTAAGCTCTTGCTATGCTGCACCCCTCCAGGACCCGCTTGAGCAAAACAGGTGCCCTGTGGCCCCTAGGTCGGGTATGCAGGTTCACACACCGGGTGTGATCCCGTCAAAGCCAAGAATTTTCCTGACAGACCTAGGCTCACTGAAAGCTCTCCTCCAGAGGAAAGGGGACAGAAAAGACGTGTGTGTGGAGGTGGCTCTGCCTTTCCAGGTCTCAATCTCAGGGATAACTGCCCCTAAGAAAGGAACTGCTGCTGCTGCTGCTGCTAAGTTGCTTCAGTCGTGTTCGACTCTGTGCGACGCCATAGACGGTAGCCCACTAGGCTCCCCCGTCCCTGGGATTCTCCAGGCAAGGACAGTAAGTGGGTTGCCATTGCCTTCTCCAATGCATGAAAGTGAAAATGAAAGTGCAGTCGCTCAGTCGTGTCCGACCCTCAGCGACCCCACGGACTGCAGCCTACCAGGCTTCTCCGTCCATAGGATTTTCTGAAAGGAACTGCAAGAAGCGCTTTTCCAGGAGGCTGGGAAAGGGAGTTCGCAGGATGTGGGGAAAGAGAGCCTCCTTCGGGGAAGAATAGGCGGCCACTTGTTTTGTGTTGCAAACCTCTATTTGGAAGGAACAGGTTAGCTTATACAAAGGGAGACCTCCAGATCTGCTCAGAGGACCGAAGTTGCAGAGGCAGGTCGGTGTATTTTCCCTTCACTTTGCGATCCTTGCAAAGACATTCCTTGCTGATAGATGATTCAGCAAGGGCCTTTGAGACTGTTGTTTTCTTTCCTAGGTTCAAAGATTCCTTCAGTTCCTAATATAGATATCCTAGAAATTATGTGACATCCGTGAAAATCTGATATGTCCTGGTCAAATGCTGTCAGTTATAATTCCAGTTATCATATTAAAGCATTTCAAGTCGCAGCAGTGACCAGATTACATTGTCAATTTCTATTTAATCAGGTTTTAACCATGTCCTCTATGGTTTCACACTGATGCCTTTGCAGAAATACTGCTACTTCAAGATATATGGAATATACTTTTTTTAAGCTTACCGATAATTTGTTTGTTTGTTTGTTTGTTTGTCTTCTGGTAAGCTGGCACCAGATGGAATTTAGTCTCCTCTCTAGGTTAAGAGAACAAAGTTTTCTTAGAATGCAATTTTTGATAACAGACTATGAGTTTCTTTACCTTTCCTTGATTTATAATTGTTTTCATCATCTGTTTTTTTTACTTCGGTAAAGTAAATAAGCCTTATTTAAGATTTTGGTACATGTAGGATGGACTAAGCTTTCCCCACTCTTGCAAGTTCCCTTAACCCTTCAGATTCTTCTCGTGGGACCAAGATCTCACTTTCCTCCAGAGGGACAATCCAAGCTTTTTATTAGTTGATCTGCCCCTGACATCAGAGTCCATTTGAGCACGAGTTGGCCTATAATTTAGGCATGCAAACTATGACTACATAAAGAAAAGGTGACTTTATGATTCAGGGATGGCCATGATATGCCTTGCACTTCAGAGAAAATGGGTTAAAATGATTTTTTTTTCTTCAAAACACCTAGTCATTAGGTCAGTTTTCATTCCAATCCCAAAGAAAGGCAATGACAAAGAATATTCAAGCTGCTGCACAATTGCACTCATCTCACACACTAGTAAAATAATGCTCAAAATTCTCCAAGTTCACATGAACTGTGAACTTCCAAATGTTCAAGAGGGATTTAAAAAATGCAGCGAAACCAGAGATCAAACTGCCAACATCCACTGGATCATTCAAAAAGCAAGAGAGTTCCAGAAAAAAAACACATCTATTTCTGCTTTATTGACTATGCCAAAGCCTTTGACTGTGTGGATCACAATAAACTGGGAAAAATTCTGAAAGAGATGGGAATACCAGACCACCTGACCTGTCTCTTGAGAAACCTGTATGCAGGTCAGGAAGAAACAGTTCGAACTGGACATGGAACAACAGACTGGTGCTAAATAGGAAAAGGAATATGTCAAGGCTGCATATTGTCACCCTGCTTATTTAACTTATATGCAGAGTACATCATGAGAAACACTGGGCTGGAGGAAGCACACGCTGGAATCCAGTTTGCTGGGAGAAATATCAATAATCTCAGATATGCAGATGACACCACCCTTATGGCAGAAAGTGAAGAAGAACTAAAGAGTCTCCTGATGAAAGTGAAAGAGGAGAGTGAAAAAGTTAGCTTAAAGCTCAGCATTCAGAAAAGTAAAATCATTGCATCCAGTCTCATCACTTCATGGCAAATAGATGGGAAAACATTGGAAACAGCAGCAGACTATTTTTGGGGGCTTGGAAATCACTGCAGGTGATGGCTGCCTCCATGAACTTAAAACATATTTATGACTTGGAAGAAAAGTGATGACCAAACTAGACAGCGTAATAAAAAGCCGAGACGTTGCTTTGCCAACAAAGATCCATCCAGTCAAGGCTATGGTTTTTTCCATATGTCATGGATGGATATGAAAGATGTACTATAAAGAAAGTGACAGCTGAAAACTTGATGCTTTTGAACTGTGGTGTTGGAGAAGATGCTTGTAGGTCGCTTAGACTACAAGGAGACGCAACCACTCCATCCTAAAGGAAATCAGGTCTGAATATACATTGGAAGGACTAATACTGAACCTGAAACTCCAATACTTTGGCCACTTGATGTGAAGAGCTGACTCACTTGGAAGTTGCTTTGATTTGCCTGTGAGTGTGGGAGCCCTCCCTGGGCAAAGGGCCTCAGGGGTCATTGCCACTGAATCACGACCTCCAAGCAAGCGCATTCCAGCTGTGTGACATTCAGGAAGCAGGAGACCGGGAAAACTATCTTCCTTAGAGGAAGGAAAGTCATCCACAGAGAGTGTGTTTTCAGGCCTCTCTTTGCAGCAAGTGTTTTGCTTCTCAGACATCAGAGCTGCAGGCTTGCTCTGAGGGCCTCAATTGCAGAGTCAGGGCTGTGTGTCTCACTGCACTTTCCAAGCATTGCAGACACATTCCTAGGTTGGAGCAGTGCTTCCCATGAGAAAGAAGCCTCGGGAGTGTGTCTGAGCGGGTTGAGTGCCATGCTAGGGTCACCTAGTCGAGGGCACCTTGCACATCCAATGGGCCCCAGGCGAGTAGCTATGGACCGGCCCTTCGGTTGAGATATCCCAAAGCAGGGAACAAAGCTAGCTCTGTCAGAAGGAGGAAAACAGCAATGGGATGGATTTTCAAGCAGTTGCTAAGTCACACCACGTTAGGGCTCCCCGGGAAAGAAATGCGAATTTTGGCCTCTAGGCCCAGTATCCAGATGTGTGCACAGGATATTTTCCCCACAGGATCCAAGAATGTTCCAGACAGACCTAAGCTCACTAGCTCTCTCCTGCAGAGGAAATGAAATATTGTTGCTGAACCACGAAAAGATGCTGGGATTCTTGGCTTATGGAGGAGAAGAATTCAATCCAGGGCCCAAGACGAGGCTTGATTGCTCAGAGCTTTTGTGCAATCGAGTTTTATTAAAGGATAAAGGAGATAGAGAAAGCTTCTGACAGAGACATCACAAGGGGCAGAAAGCGTACCCCCTTGCTAGTGTTAGTAATGGAGTTATATACTCTCCAATAAGTTATGACAACGAACAAAAGAATGTCTGGAGGTTGTAAAGACTCACTAGACCTACTCCCATAATTGACATTTTCAGATAACAGGATTAGCCAGAAGGTTTTTTCCAGAGACCGTCCTCAAGAAGGATGCATGATTGTTATATAATCCTAAGGAATGTAGAGGGAAAAACAGTTTGTCCTTTCTTCCTCCTTGAGAATTCTAGAGCCCTCTCTCCTTGGGGACCCTTGAACTTCTTAGAAACCTGCCTTGGCAATGACTCTCTCAGAAACATGATTAAACAGCCGTTTGGAGCTTCCTTTGACTTTCCCTGGGAGGGAGGGAGCCCTCCCTGAGCACAGGGCCTCAGGGGCCATGGCCAATGAAAAATAATCTCCCAGCAAGTGCTTTTCAGCCCTGTGTGACTCTCAGCCCACAGGAGGCTGAGAAAACTCTCTTCCTTGGAGGAAGGAAAGGCAGCCCAAGAGTGTGTTTTCAGGCCTGTATCTTGCAGCAAGTGTTTGGCTTGTTAGACAGAAGACCTGCAGGCCTGTTCCAACAGACTCAATGCCAGAATCAGGGCCTTGTGTCTCCCTGCAGTTTCCTGGCCTTGCAAACACATTCCTAGGTGAGAGCAGTCCTGCCCATGGGGAAGCAGGCTGCGGGAGTGTGTCTGAGGGGGCCAGGTGTCATGCTGGGGTCACCTGGTCGAGGGCACCTTGCACCTCCAATGGATCCCAGGCAAGGAGTTGCAGGCCACCACCTTGCCTCTGAACTCCCAAAATGGGGAGCAAAGCTCGCTCTGTCAGAGGGAAGAAAACAGCAACAGGATGGATTTTCAAGCAGTTGCTAGGCTGTACTGCGTTAGGGCTCCAAGGAAGGAAAATGCGAATTTTAGCCCCTACGACTGGTATCCAGGTGGGCTCCCAGGATGATTTCCCCGCAGGATCCAAGAACGTTCCAGACAGACCTGGGCTCACTAGCTCCCTCCTGCAGAGGAAACATGATAGAACAGCTGTTTGGAGGTTGCTTTGACTTCCCCTGGGAGGGTAGGATCCCTCCCTGGGTGCAGGGCCTCAGGGGCCATTGCCGCTGAGAAATGCCCTCGAAGCCAGACCTTTCCAGCCTTGTATGACTCAGCACGGAGGAGACTGGAAAAGGTCTCTTCCTTGGAGGAAGGAAAGGCAGCCCCAGAGAGTGTGTTTTCACACCTGTATCTTGCAGCAAGTGTTTGGCGTCTCAGACGTCAGACCTCCAGGCCTGCTCCAACGGCCTCAGTTCCAGAGTCAGGGCCGTGTGTCTCCCTGCATTTTCTGAGCCTTGGGAACACATTCCTAGGTCAGAACAGTCCTGCCCATGGGGAAGGAGGCTGCGGGAGTGTGTCTGAGGGGGTCGGGTGCCATGCTGGGGTCCAATAGACCTGGTACCTCCAATCGACCCCAGGACAACAGCGGTGGGGCTCCCCCTGGCTTCCGAAATGCCAAAGCGAGAAGCAAAGCTAGCTCTATCAGAAGGAAGGAAAGAGCAATCGGATGGATGTTCAGGCTCTTGCTGGGCCGCACCACTTCAGGGTCCCCCCGAGAGGAACAGGCGCCCTGTGGCCCCTAGGTCCGATATGCAGGTTAACACATAGGGTGTGTCCCTGTAGGAGCCAAGAATTTTCCTGACAGACCTAGGCTCACTAGAGCTCTCCTACAGGGCAAAAGGGGTAGAACAGACTGTGGATGTGACTCTGCCTTTCCCAGCGAGCATGGGGCCCTCTCTACGGCCCCGGGCTCCAGGGAAAATTGTCCCTGAAAAATGACCTCCAAGAAGCGCTTTTCCAGCAGGCTGGGATGCAGAGTTCACAGGATGCGGGGAAAGTGATCGTGCTTCAGGGAAGAAGAGGCAGCCACCAAGTGTGTGTTTGCAAGCCTGTATTTGGAAGAAACTGGTGAGCTTCTTCAAGGGGAGACCTCCAGGTCTGCTCAGAGGACCGAAATTCCAGAGGCAGCACCATGCATCTCCCCTGTCCTTTCTGAGCCTTGGAAAGACATTCCTAGCTTATAGCGGTATTGCTCATGAAGAAGCAGGATGCAGGAATGTGTCAGACATGACTGGGTGCCTTCCTGGGTTCAGCTCCGTGAGGGGCCTTTCCACTCAAAGTAGGTCCCATGCCTCCTTGGGGAGGAAGTGGGGCCCGCTTGCCTCCAAATTGTCAAAGGCTGGAACAAAGCTAGTTCTATCAGAGGTAAGAAAAGAGCAATTGGATGGATGTGGAAGCTGTTGCTGGGCCGCACTGCTTCAGGCCCCCCACCCCTCCGCCCCCGAGAGAAACAGGCGCCCTGTGGCCCCTAGGTCCTGTATGCAGTTTCACACATAGAATGTGTCCCCATAGGAGCCAAGAATTTTCCTGACAGACCTAGGCTCACTAGAGCTCTCCTACAGAGCAAAGCGGATGGGACAGATGTGTGGCTGTGGCTCTGCCTTTCCCTGGGAGTGTGCAGCCGCTCCCTAGGGCCCCGGGCTCCAGGGGAAATTGCCCCTGAATAATGACCTCCAAGAAGCGCTTTTCCAACTGGCTGAGATGTGGAGTTCTCAGGATGCAGGGAAAGCGAGTGTCCTTCGGGGAAGCAAAGGCAGTCACCTGTTATCATGACTTACTAGAA
Source organism: Capra hircus (assembly GCF_001704415.2). NCBI lineage: Eukaryota > Metazoa > Chordata > Mammalia > Artiodactyla > Bovidae > Capra > Capra hircus. Next base: position 12,595 of record NW_017199177.1, on the reverse strand, counting down.
TAGTAGGTACCTTCTCCGGTTGGGCAGAGGCCTTCCCTACCTGATCTGAAAAAGAAAATGAAGTAGCTCGCTGATTTGAGAAATAATTCCCAGACTTGGGTTTCCAACCAGTATAGAATCCGACAATGGCCCTGTCTTTGTAGCCGCGTTAATTAACAGGTATGTGAAGCTCTAAATATCAGTGGAAATTACATACAGCAAATAGGCCCCAGTGTTCTGGAATGGTGGAAAGAAACAACCAAACTCTTGAAGAGACACTTTCTAAATGGATCATAGAAACTGACTGTACATGGATGGGCTTGCTTCCGGCAGACTTACTCATATTATGGGTTACCGCACGTTCCCATAGTTGTTGTCCTTATGAAATTTTCTATGGGAGACCCCCTCCCACAGTGAGGCAGGTGTTAGCAGATTTGCCACAAGTAAGGGGGTGGGATTTCACAGCAGATGGAACAATTAGGTAAGGTAATAAATCAGGTAACTAAGTTTGTATAAAAAAGAATATCATTCCCCCTTGAGGAACAGATTCATGAATTTGTGCTCAGTGATCAGGTGTGGCTCAATGACTGGAAACACAATTCCTTGGCCTGACATCGGAAAGGTCCTTATACTGTTGTCTTAGCCACAATTCTGAAAGAGATGGGAATACCAGACCACCTAACCTGCCTCTTGAGAAATCTGGATGAAGGTCAGGAGGCAACAGTTAGGGCAGGACATGGAACAACAGACTGGTTCCAAAAAGGAAAAGGAGTATGTCAAGGCTGTATATCGTCACCCTGTTTATTTAACTTATATGCAGAGTACATCATGAAAAATGCTGGGATGGAAGATACATGAGCTGGAATCAAGATTGCCGGTAGAAATATCAATAAACTTAGATATGCAGATGACACCACCCTTATGGCAGAATGTGAAGAGGAACGGGTATGTCGGGGAACTTCTTGAGTTGCAGCAAGGGTGTGAAGGACCCTTTGGAAGTTCCAGAGGTTAGGTGTGGTTAGTCTCGAGATGCCTCAGCGGAAATGGGCCTCATGTCGCCTGGAATGGAGAGGCTCCTGGATATTCCCTAGTTTCAGCAGGTGCTCTCGAGTTACCACGGGGACTTCAGGGACCCGCTCTGGCGGCCACAGGAAAGGCCAGTCATCATGCGTGTTCCTAGGGGGCCTCTCGTGATTCCTCTCCCGTCGATGCCGGGGCCTAAGACCTTGTGTGGAGTCGGGGCCGGAACCTGAGGATTCCTCTCCAGTACTGACATGGATTTTGGGGTACTTCTGGAGTCTCCACAAGGGAGTGAGGCCTCGTCTCGAGTGGGGCATGAGCGTGCCCTTTCTTCCCATGCTGTAGCAGCAGTGTCACGCTTCCCCTTGCGTGGACCAAGGGATCTGTGGCTTTCCCTCGAGTCTTTCCCACGAGGCTTTCCCACAGCGCTGTCCCACGTGCCACGGTGGTGTGAGTCGATCCTCGGCGTGAAAGCCGAGGCAGTGAAGGGAAAACAAGTTCCTGTGGAATGGACTGAGACGTCTCGGGGAGTCTCAGAATGGTGGCACGACCCTGCAGTTCCTCTCCCCTTTCCTTTGGAGAGCGCCTCCTCGTTGAGATGCGATGGGAATGCCGGGAATTCTTTCCGGACCAAGAAGGGAAAGGATCCCTCATCTCGAGCTACGAGGTGGAAACGGAGCTCCTCTGGATGTGGCCGGGACCCTCGTGCTTCCTCTTGAATGGAGACGGGTATGTCGGGGAACTTCTTGAGTTGCAGCATGACTGTGAAAGACTCTTTGGAAGTTCCAGAGGTCACGTGTGATTAGCCTCGAGACACCTCAGTGGAAACGGGCCTCATCTCGCCTGGAGGGGAGAACCTCCTGGATTTTACCGAGTTGCGGCAGGTGCTCTCGACTTACGACGGGGACCTCATGGACCCGCTCTGGTGACCTCAGTAAAGGCCAGTCCCCATGCGAGTTGCTAGAGGGCGTGTCGCTATTCCTCTCCCGTCGATGCCAGGGCCTAAGACCTTGTGTGGAGTCCGGGCCAGAACCTGAAGATTCCTCTCCAGGGCTGACATGCATCTTGAGGTACTTCTGGAGTCTCCCCAGGGGAGTCAGTCCTCGTCTCGAGTGGGGGCATGCACGTGCGCTTTCGTCCCGTGCTGTAGCAGCAGTGTCACGCTTCCCATCGCGTGGATCAAGGGATCTGTGGCTTTCCCTCGAGGCTTTCAGATGAGGCTTTCCCACAGGGCTCTCCCACGTACCACCGCGATCCTCGCCTCTGCCATCGCGATCCTCGCCGTGCAAGTCGAAGCAGTGCAGGGAAAACAGGATCCTCTGGAATGGACTGCGACATCTGGGGGACTCTTGGAATGGTGGCACGACCCATGAGTTCCTCTCGCCTTTCCTGTGCAGCGCGCCTCCTCTTGAGATGAGTCGGAAACGTCGGAAATTCTTTCCCGAGGAAGCACAGAAGGATCCCTCATCTCGAGCTTGGAGGAGGAAACGGAGCTCCTCTGGAGGTGGCCGGACCCTCGTGCTTCCTCTGGAGTGGAGACGGGTATGTCGGGGAACTTCTTGAGTTGTAGCAAGGGTGTGTAGGACCCTTTGGAAGTTCCAGAGTTTAGGCGTGATTACTCTCGAGACACCGCAGAGAAAATGGGCCTCATCTCGACTGAAGCAGAGAACCTCCTGGATTTTCTCGAGTTGCGGCAGGTGCTCTCAACATACGACCGAGACCTCAGGGACAGTGTAGCAGGGGTGTCACGCTTCCCGTCACGGGGATCAAGGGATCTGTGGCTTTCCCTCGAGGCTTTCCCACGAGGCTTTCCCACAGGGCTGTCCCACGTGCCACCATGGTGTGAGTCGATACTCGGCGTGAAAATCGAGGCAGTGCAGGGAAAACAGGTTCCTCTGAAATTGACTGACACATCTGGGGGACTCTTGGAATGGTGGCACGACCCTGGAATTCCTCTCGCCTTTCCAATTGAGAGCCCTTACTCTTGCAGATGCCACGGGAATGCCGAAAAATCTTTCCTGACTAAGCAGGATAGGATCCCTCATCTCAAGCTGCCAGGCGGAAACGGGGTTCCTCTGGATGTGGGCGGGACCCTAGTGCTTCCTCTCTAGTGGAGACGGGTATGTCGGGGAACTTCTTGAGTTGCAGCAAGGACCCTTTGAATTTCCAGAGTTTAGGTGTGATGAGCCTCCAGACGCCTCAGAGGAAATGGGCCTCATCTCGCCTGGAGGGGAGAACCACCTGGATTTTCTAGAGTTGGGCAGGGTCTCTCGAGTTAAGACGGGGACCTCAGGGACCCGCTCTGGTGGCCTCAGGAAAGGCCAGTGCCCATGGGAGTTGCAAGGGGGCCTTTCGGGATTCCTCTCCCGTCGATGTTGGGGCCTAAGACCTTGTGTGGAGTCGGGGCCGGAACCTGAGGATTCTTCCCCAGTGCTGACATGGGTCTTGGCGTATTTTTGGATTCTCCCCTGGGGAGTCAGTGCTCATCCCGTGTGGGTGCATGCACGTGAGCTTTCCTCACGAACTGTAGCAGCAGTGTCACACTTCCCGTCGCGTGGATCAAGGGATCTGTGGCTTTCCCTCGAGGCTTTCCCACGAGGATTTTCCTCAGGGCTGTCCCACGTGCAACCGTGGTGTGAGTCGATCCTCGGCTTGAAAGTCGAGGCAGTGCAGGGAAAACAGGTTTCCCTGGAATTGACAGAGACATCTGGGGGACTCTGGGAATGGTGGAACGACCCTGGAGTTTCTCTCGCCTTTCCTGTGGAGAGGGCCTCCTCTTGAGATGCGACTGGAACGCCGGGAATGCTTTCCAGACCACGCAGGGAAAGGATCCCTCCTCTCGAGCTATTAGGTGGAAACGGTGCTCCTCTGAAAGTGGGCGGGAAGATGTTGATACTCTCGAGTGGAGTCGGGTATGTCGGAGAACTTCTTGAGTTGCAGCAAGGGTGTGAAGGACCCTTTGGAAGTTCCAGAGGTTAGGTGTGATTAGCCTGGAGACGCCTCAGCGCAAATGGGCCTCATCTCGCCTTTAAGGACGCCAAGATCCATGTCAGCACTGGAGAGGAATCCTCAGGTTCCGGCACCGACTCCACACAAGGTCTTAGGCCCCGGCATCGACGGGAGAGGAATCCCGAGAGGCCCCCGAGTAACTCGCATGGGGAATGGCCTTTCCTGAGGCCACCAGAGCGGGTCCCTCAGGTCCCCGTCTTAAGTCGAGATCACCTGTCCCAACTCGAAAAAATCCAGGAGGTTCTCCCCTCCAGGCGAGATGAGGCCTATTTCCGCTGAGGCGACTCGAGGCTAATTACACCTAAACCTCTGGAACTTCCAAAGGGTTCTTCACACCCTTGCTGCAACTCAAGAAGTTCCCCGACATACCCGTCTCCACTCGAGAGGAAGCACGAGAGTCCCGCCCACATCCAGAGGAGCCCCGTTTCCGCCTCACAGCTAGAGAGGAGGTATCCTTTCCCTGCGTGGTCGGGAAAGAATTCCCGGTCTTCCCGTCACAACTCAAGAGGAGGCGCTCTCAACAGGAAAGGTGAGAGGAACTCCAGGGTCGTGCCACCATTCCCAGAGTACCCCAGATATCTCAGTCCATTCCAGGGAAACCTGTTTTCCCTGCACTGCCTCGACTTTCAAGCCGAGGATCGACTCACAGCCACGGTGGCACGTGGGACAGCCCTGTGAGAAAGCCTCGGGAGAAAGCCTCATGGGAAAGCCTAGAGGGAAAGCCACTGATCCCTTGATCCACTCGACGGGAAGAATGACACTGCTGCTACAGCTCGGGAGGAAAGCGCTCTTCAATGCCCCCACTCGAATGAGGACTGACTCCCCTGGGGTGACTCCCTGAAGTACCCCAAGATCCATGTCAGCACTGGAGAGGAATCCTCAGCTTCCAGGACCGACCCACACAAGGTCTTAGGCCCCGGCATCGACGGGAGAGGAATCCCGAGAGGCCACCGAGCAACTCGCATGGGGACTGGCCTTTCCTGCGGCCACCAGAGCGGGTCCCTGAGGTCCCCGTCGGAAGTCGAGAGCACCTGCCGCAACTCGAGAAAATCCAGGAGGTTCTCCCCTCCAGGCGAGATGAGGCGCATTTCCGCTGAGGCGTCTAGAGGCTAATTGCACCTAACATCTGGAACTTCCAAAAGGTCCTTCACACCCTTTCTGCAACTGAATAAGTTCCCGACATACTCGCCTCCACTAGAGAGGAAGCACGAGAGTCCCGCCCACATCCAGAGGAGCCCCGATTCCGTCTCATAGCTCGAGAGGAGGGATCATTTCCCTGCGTGGTCGGGAAAGAATTCCCGGTGTTCCCGTCGCATCTCAAGAGGAAGGCGCTCTCCACAGGAAAGTTGAGAGGAACTCTAGAGTCTGGCCACCATTCCCAAAGTCCCCCAGTTGTCTCAATCCATTCCCTGCACTACCTCGACTTTCAAGCCGAGGATCGACTCACACAACGGCGGCATCAGGGACAGCCCTGTGGGAAAGCCTCGTGGGAAAGCCTCCTGGGAAAGCCTCGAGGGAAACCACAGAACCCTTGATCCACTCGAATTGAAGCATGACACTGCTGCTACAGCTCGGGAGGAAAGCGCACGGGCATGTCCCTACTCGAGACGAAGACTTACTCCCCTCGGGAGACACCAGAAGTACCCCAAGATCCATGTCAGCACTGGAGAGGAATCCTCAGGTTCCGGCACCGATGCCACACAAGGTCTTAAGCCAGCGTGACACTGCTGCTACAGCTCGAGAGGAAAGCACACGTGCAGGCCCCCACTCGAGACGAGGACTGACTCCCCTGGGGAGACTCCAGAAGTACCCCAATGATCCATGTCAGCACTGGAGAGGAATCCTCAGGTTCCGGCACCGACTCCACACAAGATCTTAGGCCCGGCATCAATGGGAGAGGAATCCTGAGTGGCCCCCGAACAACTCGCATGGGGACTGGCCTTTCCTGAGGCCACCAGAGCGGGTCCCTGAGGTCGCCCGTCGTAAGTCGAGAGCACCTGCCGCAATCTCGAGAAAATCCAGGAGGTTCTCCCCTCCAGGCGAGATGAGGCCCATTTGTGCTGAGGCGTCTCGAGGCTAATCAGACCTAACCTCTGGAACTTCCAAAGGGTCCTTCACAACCTTTCTGCAACTCAAGAAGTTTCCCCGACATACCCGTCTCCACTCGAGAGGAAGCACGAGAGTCCCGCCCACATCCAGAGGAGCCCCGTTTCCGCCTCCTAGCTCGAGAGGAGGGATCCTTTCCCTGCGTGGTCGGCAAAGAATTCCCGGCATTCCAGTTCGCATCTCAAGAGGAGGCGCTCTCCACAGGAAAGGCGAGAGGAACTCCAGGGTCGTGCCACATTCCCAGAGTCCCCCAGATGTCTCAGTCCATTCCAGGGAAACCTGTTTTCCCTGCACTGCCTCGACTTTCAAGCCGAGGATCGACTCACACCACGGTGGCACGTGGGACAGCCCTGTGGGAAAGCCTCGTGGGAAAGCCTCGTGGGAAAGCCTCGAGGGAAAGCCACATGATCCCTTGATCCACGCGAAGGGAAGCGTGACACTGCTGCTACAGCTCGGGAGGAAAGCGCACGTGCATGCCCCCACTCGAGACGAGGACTGACTCCCCTGGGGAGACTCCAGAAGTACTCCAAGATCCATGTCAGCACTGGAGAGGAATCCTCAGGTTCGGCACTGACTCCACACAAGATCTTAGGCCCAGCATCGACGGAGAGGAATCCCGAGAGGCCCCGAGCAACTCGCATGGGGACTGGCCTTTCCTGAGGCCACCAGAGCGGGTCCCTGAGGTCCCCGTCGTAAGTCGAGAGCACCATGCCGCAACTCGAGAAAATCCAGGAGGTTCTCCCCTCCAGGCGAGATGAGGCCCATTTCGCTGAGGCGTCTCGAGGCTAATCACATCTAACATCTGGAACTTCCAAAGGGTCCTTCACACCCTTGCTGCAACTCAAGAAGTTCCCCGACATACCCGTCTCCACTCGAGAGGAAGCACGAGAGTCCCGCCCACATCCAGAGGAGCCCCGTTTCCGCCTCCTAGCTCGAGAGGAGGGATCCTTTCCCTGCGTGGTCGGGAAAGAATTCCCGGCGTTCCCGTCGCATCTCAAGAGGAGGCGCTCTCCACAGGAAAGGCGAGAGGAACTCCAGGGTCGTGCCACCATTCCCAGAGTCCCCCAGATGTCTCAGTCCATTCCAGGGAAACCTGTTTTCCCTGCACTGCCTCGACTTTCAAGCCGAGGATCGACTCACACCACGGTGGCACGAGGGACAGCCCTGTGGGAAAGCCTCGTGGGAAAGCCTCGTGGGAAAGCCTCGAGGGAAAGCCACATGATCCCTTGATCCACGCGAAGGGAAGCGTGACACTGCTGCTACAGCTCCGGGAGGAAAGCGCACGTGCATGCCCCCACTCGAGACGAGGACTGACTCCCTGGGGAGACTCCAGAAGTACCCCAAGATCCATGTCAGCACTGGAGAGGAATCCTCAGGTTCCGGCACCGACTCCACACAAGATCTTAGGCCCCGGGCATCGACGGGAGAGGAATCCTGAGAGGCCCCCGAAGCAACTCGCATGGGGACTGGCCTTTCCTGAGGCCACCAGAGCGGGTCCCTGAGGTCCCCGTCGTAAGTCGAGAGCACCTGCCGCAACTCGAGAAAATCCAGGAGGTTCTCCCCTCCAGGCGAGATGAGGCCCATTTGTGCTGAGGCGTCTCGAGGCTAATCAGACCTAACCTCTGGAACTTCCAAAGGGTCCTTCACAACCTTTCTGCAACTCAAGAAGTTGCCCGACATACCCGTCTCCACTCGAGAGGAAGCACGAGAGTCCCGCCCACATCCAGAGGAGCCCCGTTTCCGCCTCCTAGCTCGAGAGGAGGGATCCTTTCCCTGCGTGGTCGGGAAAGAATTCCCGGCGTTCCCAGTCGCATCTCAAGAGGAGGCGCTCTCCACAGGAAAGGCGAGAGGAACTCCAGGGTCGTGCCACCATTCCCAGAGTCCCCAGATGTCTCAGTCCATTCCAGGGAAACCTGTTTTCCCTGCACTGCCTCGACTTTCAAGCCGAGGATCGACTCACACCACGGTGCACGTGGGACAGCCCTGTGGGAAAGCCTCGTGGGAAAGCCTCGTGGGAAAGCCTCGAGGGAAAGCCACAGATCCCTTGATCCACGCGAAGGGAAGCGTGACACTGCTGCTACAGCTCGGGAGGAAAGCGCACGTGCATGCCCCCACTCGAGACGAGGACTGACTCCCCTGGGGAGACTCCAGAAGTACCCCAAGATCCATGTCAGCACTGGAGAGGAATCCTCAGGTTTCCGGCACCGACTCCACACAAGATCTTAGGCCCGGCATCGACGGGAGAGGAATCCCGAGAGGACCCCGAGCAACTCGCATGGGGACTGGCCTTTCCTGAGGCCACCAGAGCGGGTCCCTGAGGTCCCAGTCGTAAGTCGAGAGCACCTGCCGCAACTCGAGAAAATCCAGGAGGTTCTCCCCTCCAGGCGAGATGAGGCCCATTTCCGCTGAGGCGTCTCGAGGCTAATCACACCTAACCTCTGGAACTTCCAAAGGGTCCTTCACACCCTTACTGCAACTCAAGAAGTTCCCCGACATACCCGTCTCCACTCGAGAGGAAGCACGAGAGTCCCGCCCACATCCAGAGGAGCCCCGTTTCCGCCTCCTAGCTCGAGAAGGAGGGATCCTTTCCCTGCGTGGTCGGGAAAGAATTCCTGGCGTTCCCGTCGCATCTCAAGAGGAGGCGCTCTCCACAGGAAAGGCGAGAGGAACTCCAGGGTCGTGCCACCATTCCCAGAGTCCCCCAGATGTCTCAGTCCATTCCAGGGAAACCTGTTTTCCCTGCACTGCCTCGACTTTCAAGCCGAGGATCGACTCACACCACGGTGGCACGTGGGACAGCCCTGTGGGAAAGCCTCTGTGGGAAAGCCTCTGGGAAAGCCTCGAGGGAAAGCCACAGATCCCTTGATCCACGCGAAGGGAAAGCTGACACTGCTGCTACAGCTCGGGAGGAAAGCGCACGTGCATGCCCCCACTCGAGATCGAGGACTGACTCCCCTGGGGAGACTCCAGAAGTACCCCAAGATCCATGTCAGCACTGGAGAGGAATCCTCAGGTTCCGGCACCGACTCCACACAAGGTCTTAGGCCCAGCATCGACGGAGAGGAATCCGAGAGCCCCCCGAGACAACTCGCATGGGGACTGGCCTTTCCTGAGGCCACCAGAGCGGGTCCCTGAGGTCCCCGTCGTAAGTCGAGAGCACCTGCCGCAACTCGAGAAAAATCCAGGAGGTTCTCCCCTCCAGGCGAGATGAGGCCCATTTCCACTGAGGCGTCTCGAGGCTAATCACAACCTAACTCTGGAACTTCCAAAGGGTCCTTCACACCCTTGCTGCAACTCAAGAAGTTCCCCTGACATACCCGTCTCCACTCGAGAGAAAGCACGAGAGTCCCGCCCACATCCAGAGGAGCCCCCGATTTCCGCCTCATAGCTCGAGAGGAGGGATCCTTTCCCTGCGTGGTCGGGAAAGAATTCCCGGCGTTCCCGTCGCATCTCAAGAGGAGCGCTCTCCACAGGAAAGGCGAGAGGAACTCCAGGGTCGTGCCGACCATTCCCAGATGTCCCGCAAATGTCTCAGTCCATTCCAGGGAAACCTGTTTTCCCTGCACTGCCTCGACTTTCAAGCCGAGGATCGACTCACACCACGGTGGCACGTGGACAGCCCTGTGGGTAAGCTCGTGGGAAAGCCTCGTGGGAAAGCCTCGAGGAAAGCCACAGATCCCTTGATCCACGCGAAGGGAAGCGTGACACTGCTGCTACAGCTCGGGAGGAAAGCGCACGTGCATGCCACCACTGAGACGAGGACTGACTCCCCTGGGGAGACTCCAGAAGTACCCAAGATCCATGTCAGCACTGGAGAGGAATCCTCAGGTTCCGGCACCGACTCCACACAAGTTCTTAGGCCCCGGCATCGACGGGAGAGGAATCCGGAGAGGCCCCGGAGCAACTCGCGATGGGGACTGGCCTTTCCTGAGGCCACCAGAGAGGGTCCATGAGGTCCCCGTCGTAAATCGAGAGCACCTGCCGCAACTCCGAGAAAATCCAGGATGGTTCTCCCCTCCAGGCAGAGATGAGGCCCATTTCGCCTGAGGCGTCTCGAGGCTAATCACACCTAAACCTCTGGAACTTCCAAAGGTCCTTCACACCCTTGCTGCAACTCAAGAAGTTCCCCGACATACCCGTCTCCACTCGAGAGGAAGCACGAGAGTCCCGCCCACATCCAGAGGAGCCCCGTTTCCGCCTCATAGCTCGAGAGAGGGATCCTTTCCCTGCGTGGTCGGGAAAGAATTCCCGGCGTTCCCGTCGCATCTCAAGAGGAGGCGCTCTCCACAGGAAAGGAGAGAGGAACTCCAGGGTCGTGCCACCATTCCCAGAGTCCCCCAGATGTCTCAGTCCATTCCAGGAAACCTGTTTTCCCTGCACTGCCTCGACTTTCAAGCCGAGGATCGACTCACACCACGGTGGCACGTGGGACAGCCCTGTGGGAAGCCTCGTGGGAAAGCCTCTGGGAAAGCTCGGGGAAAGCCCAGCAAATCCGCCTTATCCACGCGAAGGGAAGCGTGACACTGCTGCTACAGCTCGGGAGGAAAGCGCACGTGCATGCCCCCCATCGAGACGAGGACTGACTCCCTGGGGAGACTCCAGAAGTACCCCAAGATCCATGTCAGCACTGGAGAGGAATCCTCAGGTTCCGGCACCGACTCCACACAAGTCTTATGCCCCGCATCGACGGGAGAGAATCCCCGAGAGGACCCCCGAGCAACTCGCATGGGGACTGGCCTTTCCTGAGGCCACCAGAGCGGGTCCCTGAGGTCCCCGTCGTAAGTCGAGAGCACCTGCCGCAACTCGAGAAAATCCAGGAGGTTCTCCCCTCCAGGCGAGATGAGCCCATTTCGCTTGAGGCGTCTCGAGGCTAAATCACACCTAACCTCTGGAACTTCCAAAGGGTCCTTCACACCCTTGCTGCAACTCAAGAAGTTCCCCCACATACCCGTCTCCACTCGAGAGGAAAGCAGAGAGTCCCGCCACATCCAGAAGAGCCCCTGTTTCCGCCTCCTAGCTCGAGAGGAGGATCCTTTCCCTGCGTGGTCGGGAAAGAATTCCCCGGCGTTCCGTCGCATCTCAAGAGGAGGCGCTCTCCACAGGAAAGGCGAGGAGGAACTCCAGGGTCGTGCCACCCATTTCCAGAGTCCCCCAGATGTCTCAGTCCATTCCAGGGAAAACCTTTTTTCCCTGCACTGCCTCGACTTTCAAGCCGAGGATCGACTCACACCACGGTGGCACGTGGACAGCCCTGTGGAAAGCCTCTGTGGGAAAGCCTCGTGGGAAAGCCTCCAGCGAAAGCCACAGATCCCTGATCCACGCCGTAAGGGAAGCCGTGACACTGCTGCTACAGCTCGGGAGGAAAGCGCACGTGCATGCCCCCACTCGAGACGAGGACTGACTCCCTGGGAGACTCCAGAAGTACCCCAAATCCATGTCGGCACTGGAGAGGAATCCTCAGGTTTCCGGCACCGACTCCACACAAGGTCTTAGGCCCCAGCATCGACAGGAGAGGAATCCGAGAGGCCCCCGAGCAACTCGCATGGGGACTGGCCTTTCCTGAGGCCACCAGAGCGTCCCTGAGGTCCCCGTCTTAAGTCAGAGGCACCTGCCGCAACTCGAAAAATCCAGGAGTTCTCCCTCCAGGCGAGATGAGGCCCATTTTCTGCTGAGGCGTCTCGAGCTTAATCACACCTAACCTCTGGAACTTCCAAAGCGTCCTTCACACCCTTGCTGCCAACTCAAGAAGTTCCCCGACTTACCCGTCTCCACTCGAGAGAAGCACGAGAGTCCGCCCACATCCAGAGAGCCCCGTTTCCGCCTCCTAGTCGAGAGGAGATCCTTTCCCTGCGTGGTCGGGAAAGAATTCCCGGCGTTCCCGTCGCATCTCAAGAGGAGGCGCTCTCCACAGGAAAGCGAGAGGAACTCCAGGGTCGTGCCACCATTCCCAGAGTCCCCCAGATGCTCAGTCCATTCCAGGGAACCTGTTTTCCCTGCACTGCCTCGACTTTCAAGCCGAGGATCGACTCACACCACGGGCTGGCACGTTGGGAACAGCCCTGTGGAAAGCCATCGTGGGAAAGCCTCGAGGGAAGCCACAGATCCCTTGATCCACGAAGGGAAGCGGACACTGCATGCTACAGCTCGGAGGAAAGCGCACGTGCATGCCCCCACTCGAGACGAGGACTGACTCCCCTGGGGAGACTCCAGAAGTACCCCAAGATCCATGTCAGCACTGGAGAGGAATCCTCAGGTTCCGTCACCGACACCAAACAAGGTCTTAGGCCCCAGCATCGACCGGGAGAGGAATCTCGAGAGCCCCCGAGACACTTACATGGGGACTGGCCTTACCTGAGGCCACCAGAGCGGGTCACTGAGGTCCCCGTCATAAGTCGAGAGCACCTGCCGTATCTGGAGAAAAACAAGGAGGTTCTCCCCTCCAGGCGAGATGAGGCCCATTTCCACTGAGGCGTCTAGAGGC
>NW_017199176.1:0-7421 GCF_001704415.2 Capra hircus | reverse complement strand
GGAGATCCTCTCGCCTTTCTGTCGAGAGCGGCATCCACTTGAGATGCGACGGGAACGCGGGGATTCTTTCCCGCACCACCAGGAAAAGGATCCCTACTCTCGAGCTATGAGACGGAAACGGGATCCTCTGGATGTGGCGGGACTCTCGTGCTTCCTCTCGAGTGAGACGGGTATGTCGGGAACTTCTTGAGTGGCAGCAAGGGTGTGAAGGACCCTTTGGAATTCCCGATGTTAGATGTGACTAGCCTCGAGAGTCCTCAGCGGAAATGGGCCTCATCTCGCCTGGAGGGGAGAAACTCCTGGATTTTCTCGAGTTGCTTCAGGTTTTCTCGACTTACGACAGGGACCTCAGGGACCCGCTCTGGTGGCCTCAGGAAAGGCCAGTCCCCATGCGTGTTGCTCGGGGGGCCTCTCGGGATTCCTCTCCGTCGATGCCGGGGAATAAGACCTTGTGTGGAGTCGGTGCGGAACCTGAGGATTCCTCTCCAGTGCTGACATGGATCTTGGGGTACTTCTGGAGTCTCCCCAGGGAGTCAGTCCTCGTCTCGTGTGGGGGCATGCACGTGCGCTTTCCTCACGAGCTGTAGCTGCAGTTTCACGCTTCCGTTTGCGTGGATCAAGGGATCTGTGGCTTTCCCTCGAGGCTTTCCCAGGAGGCTTTCCCACGAGGCTTTCCCACAGGGCTGTCCCACGTGCCACCGTCGTGTGAGTCGATCCTCGGCTTGAAGTAAAGGCAGCGCAGGGAAAACAGGTTTCCCTGGAATGGACTGAGACATCTGGGGAACTCTGGGAATGGTGGCACGACCCTGGAGTTCCTCAGGCCTTTCCTGTGGAGAGCGCCTCCTCTTGAGATGCGACGGGAACGCCGGGTATTCTTTCCCGACCAACGCAGCGAAAGGATCCTACCTCTGCGAGCTAGGAGGCGAAATGGGGCTCCTCTGGATGTGGGCGCGACTCTCGTGCTTCTCTCGAGTGGAGACGGGTATGTTGGGAACTTCTTGAGTTGCAGCAAGGGTGTGAAGGTCCCTTTGGAAGTTCCAGAGCTTAGGTGTGATAGCCTCAAGCGCCTCAGCAGAAATGGCCTCATCTCGCCTGGAGGGGAGAACCTCCTGATTTTCTCAAGTTGTGGCAGATGCTCTCGACTTACGAGGGGACCTGATGGACCCGCGCTGGTGGCCTCATGAAAGGCCAGTCCCCATGGGAGTTGCTCGGGGGCCTCTCGGGATTCCTCTTCCCTCGATGCCGGGGCCTAAGATCTTGTGTGGAGTCGGTGCTGGAACCTGAGGATTCCTCTCCAGTGCTGACATGGATCTTGGGGTACTTCTGGAGTCTCCCAGGGGAGTCAGTCCTCGTCTCGAGTGGGGGCATGCACGTGCGCTCCCGAGCTGTAGCAGGAGTGTCACGCTTCCCTTCTTGTGGATCAAGGGATCAGTGGCTTTACCTCGAGGCTTTCCCATGAGGCTTTCCCACGAGGCTTTCCCACAGGGCTGTCCCACGTGCCACCGTTGTATGAGTCGATCCTCGGCTTGAAAGTCGAGGCAGTGCAGGGAAACTGGTTTCCCTGTCTTGGACTGAACATCTGGGGACTCTGGGAATGGTGGCACGACCCTTGAGTTCCTCTCGCCTTTCCTGTGGAGAGTGTCTCCTCTTGAGATGCGACGTGAACGCAGGAATACTTACCCGACCACGTAGGGAAAGGATCCCTCCTCTGGAACTATGAGGCGGAAACGGGCTCCTCTGGACGTGGGCGGGACTCTCGTGCTTCCTGTCGAGGGGAAACGGGTATGTCGAGGAACTTCTTGAGTTGCAGCAAGGGTGTGAAAGACGCTTTGGAAGTTCCAGAGGTTAGGTGTGATTAGTCTCGAGACGCCTCAGCACAAATGGGCCTCATGTCGCCTGAAGGGAGAACCTCCTGAATTTTCGCGAGTTGCGGCAGGTGCTGTGGACTTAAGACGGGGTCCTCAGGGACCCGCTCTGGTGGCCTCAGGAAAGGCCAGTCACCAGGCGAGTTGCTCGGAGGCCTCTCGGGATTCCCCTCCCGGAGATGCAGGCGCCTAAGATCTTGTGTGGAGTCGGTGCCGTAACCTGAGGATTTCTCTCCAGTGCTGACATGGACCTCGGGGTACTTCTGGAGTCTCCCCAGGGGAGTCAGTCCTCGTCTCGAGTGGGGCATGCACGTGCGCTTTCCTCCCGAGCTGTAGCAGAAGTGTCATGCTTCCTTTCGCTTGGATCAAGGATCTGTGGCTTTCCCTCGAGGCTTTCCACGAGGCTTTCCCACAGGGTTGTCCCACTGCCTCCGTGGTGTGAGTCGATCCTCGGCTTGAAAGTCGAGGCAGTGCAGGAAACTGGTTTCCCTGGAATGGACTGAGACATCTGGGGGACTCTGTGTATGGTGGCTCGACCTGGAGTTCTCTCGCCTTTCCTGTGGAGAGCGCCTCCTCTTGAGATGCGATGGAAACGCCGGGAATTCTTTCCCGAACACGCAGGGAAAGGATCCCTCTTCTGGAGCTAGGAGGCGAAACGGGTCCTCTGGATGTGGAGAACTCTCGTGCTTCCTTTCCAGTGGAGACGGGTATGTCGGGGACGTCTTGAGTTGCAGCAAGGGTGTGAAGGACCCTTGGAAGTTCCAGATGTTAGGTGTTATTAGGCTCGAGACGCCTCAGCGGAAGTGGGCCTCATCTCGCCTGGAAGGGAGAACCTCCTGGATGTTCTCGAGTTGCAGCAGGTGCTCTCGACTTACGACGGGACTCAGGGACCCGCTCTGGTGGCCTCAGGAAGGCCAGTCCCCATGCGAGTTGCTTGCGGGCCTCTCAGGATCCTCTCCCGTCGTTGCCGGGCCTAAAATCTTGTGCGGAGTCAGTGCCGGAACCTGAGGATTCCTCTCCACTGCTTACTGGATCTTGGGGTACTTCTGGAGTCTCCCCAGGGGAGTCAGTCCTCGTCTCGAGTCAGGGCATGCACGGCGCTTTCCTCCCCGAACAGTAGCAGCTGTGTCATGCTTCCCTTCGCATGGATCAAGGGATCTGTGGCTTACCCTCGAAGCTTTCCCACGACGCTTTCCCACAGGGCTGTCCCACGTGCCACCGTGGTGTGACTCGATCCTCGGCTTGAAAGTCGAGGCGGTGCAGGGAAACAGGTTTCCCTGGAATGGACTGAGACATCTGGGGAACTCTGGGAATGGTGGCACGACCCTGGAGTTCCTCAGGCCTTTCCTGTGGAGAGTGCCTCCACTTGAGATGCGACGGGAACACCGGGAATTCTTTCCCGACCACGCAGGGAAAGGATCCCTCGTTTCGAGCTAGGAGGCAGAAACGGGGCTCCTCTGGAAGTGGTACGGACTCTCGTGCTACCTCTTCAGTGGAGACGGGTATTCAGGGAACTTCTTGAGTTGCAGCAAGGGTGTGAAGGACCCTTTGGAAGTTCCAGATATTAGATGTGATTAGCTCAAGTCGCCTCAGCGGAAATGGGCCTCATCTCGCCTGGAGGGGAGAACCTCCTGGATTTTCTCGAGTTGCGGCAGGTGCTCTCGACTTACGACGGGGACCTCAGGGACCCGCTCTGGTGGCCTCAGGAAAGGCCAGTCCCCATGCGAGTTTCTCGGGGGCTTCTCGGGATTCCTCTCCCGTCGATGCCGGGGCTAAGATCTTGTGTGGACTCGGTGCCGGAATCTGAGGATTCCTCTCCAGTGCTGACATGGATCTTGGGGTACTTCTGGACTCTCCCGAGAAGAGTCAGTCCTCGTCTCGAGTGGGGACATGCACGTGCGCTTTCCTCCCGAGCTGTAGCAGCAGTGTCACGCTTCCCTTTGCTTGGATAAAGGGATCTGTGGCTTTCCCTCGAGGCTTTCCCACGAGGCTTTCCCACGAGGCTTTCCCACAGGGCTTGTCCCAAGTGCCACCGTGGTGTGAGTCGATCCTCGGCTTGAAAGTCAAGGCAGTGTAGGGAAAACAGGTTTCCCTGGAATGGACTGAGATATCTGGGGGACTCTGGGAATGGTTGCACGACCCTGGTGTTCCTCTCGCCTTTTCTGTGGAGAGCGCCTCCTCTTGAGATGCGACGGAAACGCCGGGAATTCCTTCCCGACCACGCAGGGAAAGGATCCCTCCTCTCGAGCTAGGAGGCGGAAACGGCGCTCCTCTGGATGTGGGCGGAACTCTCGTGCTTGCTCTCGAGGAGACGGGTATTTCGGGTAACTTCTTGAGTTGCATCAAGGGTGTGAAGGACCCTTTGGAAGTTCCAGAGGTTAGGTGTGATTAGCCTCGAGAAGCCTCAGCGCAAATGGGCCTCATCTCGCCTGGAGGGGAGAACCTCCTGGATTTTCACGAGTTTGGCAGGTGCTCTCGACTTAAGATGGGGACCTCAGGACCCGCTCTGGTGGCCTCAGGAAAGGCGAGTCCCCATGTGAGTTGCTTGAGGGCCTCTCGGGAATCCTCTCCCTTCGATGCCCGGGCCTAAGACCTTGTGTGGAGTAGGTGCCGGAACCTGAGGATTCCTCTCCAGTGCTGACATGGATCTTGGGGTACTTCCGGAGTCTCCCCAGGGAAGTCAGTCCTCGTCTCGCGTGGGGGCATGCACGTGCGCTTTCCTCCCGAGCTGTAGCAGCAGTGTCACTCTTCCCTTCGCGTGGATCAAGGGATCTGTGGCTTTCCCGCGGGGCTTTCCCACAGGGATGTCCCACGTGCCACAGTCGTGTGAGTCGATCCTCGGCTTGAAAGTAGAGGCAGTGCAGGGAAAACAGGTTTCCCTGGAATGCACTGAGACATCTGCGGGACTCTGGGAATGGTGGCACGACCCTGGAGTTCCTCTCGCATTTTCTGTGGAGAGCGCCTCCTCTTGAAATGCGACGGGAACGCCAGGAATTCTTTCCAGACCACGCAGGGAAAGGATCCTCCTCTCCGAGCAAGGAGGCGGACACGGGGCTCCTCTGGATGTGGGCGGGACTCTCGTGCTTCCTCTCGAGTGGAGACGGGTATGTCGGGGAACTTCTTGAGTTGCAGCAAGGGTGTGAAGGACCCTTTGGAAGTTCCAGAGGTTAGATGTGATTAGCCTCCAGACGTCTCAGCAGAAATGGGCCTCATCTCGCCTGGAGGGGCGAACCTCCTGGATTTTCTCGAGTTGCGGCAGGTGCTCTCGTCTTACGACAGGGACGTCAGAACCCGCTCTGGTGGCCTCAGGAAAGGCCAGTCCCCATGCGAGTTGCTCGGGGCCTCTCGGGATTCCTCTCCGTAGATGCTGGGGCCTAAGACCTTGTGTGGAGACGGTGCCGGAACCTGAGTATTCCTCTCCAGTGCTGGCATGGATCTTGGGGTACTTCTGGAGTCTCCCCAGGGGAGTCAGTCCTCGTCTCGTGTGGGGGCATGCACGTACGCTTTTCCTCCCGAGCTGTAGCAGCAGTGTCTCGCTTCCCTTCACGTGGATCAAGGGATCAGTGGCTTTCCCTCGAGCCTTTCCCAGGAGGCTTTCCCACGAGGCTTTCCCATAGGGCTGTCCCACGTGCCACCGTGGTGTGAGTCGATCCTCGGCTTGAAAGTCGAAACAGTGCAGGGAAAACAGGTTTCCCTGGAATGGACTGAGATATCTGGAGGACTCTGGGAATGGTGGCACAACCCTGGAGTTCCTCACGCCTTTCCTGTGGAGAGTGCCTCCTCTTGAGATGCGACAGGAACGCCGGGAATTCTTTCCCGACCACGCAGGGAAAGGAACCCGTCTCTCGAGCAAGGAGGCGGAAACGGGTCTCATCTGGATGTGGGCGGGACTCTCGTGCTTCATCTTGAGTGGAGTCGGGTATGCCGGGGAACTTCTTGAGTTGTAGCAAGGGTGAGAAGGACCCTTTGGAAGTTCCAGAAGTTAGGTGTGATTAGCCTCTAGAAGCCTCATCGGAAATGGGCCTCATCTCCCTGGAGGGGAGAACCTCCTGGATTTTCTCGAGTTGCGGCAGGTGCTCTCGACTTACGACGGGGACCTCAGGGACATGCTCTGGTGGCCTCAGGAAAGGCCAAACCCCATGTGAGTTGCTCAGGGGCCTCTCGGATTCCTCTCCGTCGATGCCGGTGCCTTAAGACCATGTGTGGAATTGGTTTCGGAACCTGAGGATTACTCTCCAGTGCTGACATGGATCTTGGGGAACTTCTGGAGCCTACCCAGGGGACTCAGTCCTTGTCTCGAGTTGCAGGCATCCACGTGAGATTTGCTCCCGAGCTGAAGCAGCAGTGTCACGCTTCCCTTAGCGTGGATCAAGGGATCTGTGGCTTTCCCTCGAGCTTTCCCACGAGGCTTTCCCACAGGGCTGTCCCACGTGCCACCGTGGTGTGAGTCGATCCTCGGCTTGAAAGTCGAGGCAGTGCAGGGAAAACAGGTTTCCCTGGAATGGACTGAGACATCAGGGCGACTCTGGGAATGGTGGCATGACCCTGGAGTTCCCTCTCGCCTTTCCTGTGGAGAGCGCCTCCTCTTGAGATGCGACGGGAACGCTGGGAAATCTTTCCCCACTCGCAGGGAAAGGATCCCTCCTCTTGAGCTAGGAGGCGGAAACGGGGCTCCTCTGGATGTGGCGGGATTCTCGTGCTTTTTCTCGAGAGGAGACGGGTATGTCGGGGAACTTCTTGAGTTAGCAAGGGTGTGAAGGACGCTTTGGAAGTTCCAGACGTTAGATGTGATTAGCCTTGAGACGCCTCAGCGGAAATGGGCCTCATCTCGCCTGGAGGGGAGAACCTCCTCGACTTTTCTCTAGTTGCGGCAGGTGCTTTCGACTTACGATGGGGACCTCAGAGACCCGCTCTGGTTGCCTCAGGAGAGGCCAGTCCCCATGCGAGTTGCTCGGGGGCCTCTCGGGATTCCTCTCCCCTCGATGCCGGGGCCTAAGACCTTGAGTGGAGTCGGTGCCGAACTGTGGATTCCTCTCCAGTGCTGACATGGATCTTGGGTACTTCTGGAGTCTCCCCAGGGGAGTCAGTCCTCGTCTCGAGTGGGGACATGCACGTGCTCTTTCCTCCCGAGCTGTAGGCAGCAGTGTCACGCTTCCCTTCGCGTGAATCAAGGCATCAGGGGCTTTCCCACGAGGCTTTCCCACAGTGCTGTCCCACGTGCCACGTGGTGTGAGTCGATCCTCGGCTTGAAATTCGACGCAGTGCAGGGAAAACAGGTTTCCCTGGAATGGACTGAGACATCTGGGGACTCTGGGAATGGTGGCACGACCCTGGAGTTCCTCGCGCTTTCTGTGGAGAGCCTTCCTCTTGAGATGCGACAGGAACGCCCGGATTCTTTCCCGACCACGCAGGGAAAGGATCCCTCCTCTCGAGCTAGGAGGCGGAAACGGGGCTCCTCTGGATGTGGGCGGGTCTCTGGTGCTTCCTCTCGGAGTGGAGACGGGTATGTCGGGGAACTTCTTGAGTTGCAGCAAGGGTGTGAAGGACCTTTGGAAG
>NW_017199175.1:0-7421 GCF_001704415.2 Capra hircus | reverse complement strand
CTCATCTCGCCTGAGGGGAGAACCTCCTGGATTTTCTCGAGTTGCTGCAGGTGCTCTCGACTTACGACGGGGACCTCAGGGACCCGCTCTGGTTGCCTCAGGAAAGGCCAGTCCCCATGCGAGTGTCAGGCGGCCTCTCGAGATTCCTCTCCCTCGGGATGCTCGGCCTAAGACCTTGTGTGTAGTCAGTGCCGGAACCTGAGGATTTCCTCTCAGTGCTGACATGGATCTTTGGGTACTTCTGGAGTCTCCCCAGGGAGTCAGTCCTCGTCTCGAGTGGGGCATGCACGTGCGCTTTCCTCCGAGCTGTAGCAGCAGTGTCGTGCTTCCCTTCGCTGTGGATCAAGGGATCTGTCTTTCCCTGGCTTTCCCTCGGCTTTTCCCACGAGGCTTTCCCACGAGGCTTTCCCACAGGGCTGTCCCACGTGCCACCGTGGTGTGAGTCGATCCTGGCTTGAAAGTCGAGACAGTGCAAAACAGGTTTCCCTGGAATGGACTGAGACATCTGGGAGGACTCTTGGAATGTGGCACGACCCTGGAGTTTTCTCTCGCCTTTCCTGTGGAGAGCGCCTCCTCTTGAGATGCGCCGGAAGGCCGGGAATTCTTTCCCGACCACGCAGTGAAAGAATCCCTCCTCTCGAGCTAGGAGGCAGAATCGGGGCTCCTCTGGATGTGGGTGAACTCTCGTGCTTCTCTCTCGAGTGGAGACGGGTATGTCGGGGAACTTCTTGAGTTGCAGCAAGGTGTGAAGGACCCTTTGGAAGTTCCAGAGGTTAGGTGTGATTAGCCTCGAGACGCCTCAGCGGAAATGGGCCTCATCTCGCCTGGAGGGGAGAACCTCCTGGATTTTCTCGAGTTGCGGCAGGTGCTCTCGACTTACGACGGGGACCTCAGGGACCCGCTCTGGTGGCCTCAGGAAAGGCCAGTCCCCATGCGAGTTGCTCGGGGCCTCTCGGGATTCCTCTCCCGGTCGATGCTCGGGGCCTAAGATCTTGTGTGGAGTCCAGTGCCGGAACCTGAGGATTCCTCTCCAGTGCTGACATGGATCTGGGGGTACTTCTGGAGTCTCCCCAGGGCAATCAGTTCCTAGTCTCGAGTGGGGGCATGCACGTGCGCTCTCCTCCCGAGCTTCTAGAAGCAGTGTCACGCTTCCCTTCGCTGTGGATCAAGGGATCAGGTGGCTTTCCTCGAGGCTTTCCCACGAGGCTTTCCCACGAGGCTTTCCCACAATGCAGTCCCACGTGCCACCGTGGTGTGAGTCGATCCTTGGCTTGAAAGTCGAGGTCAGTGCAGGGAAAACAGGTTTCCCTGGAATGGACGGAGATATCTGGGGGACTCTGGGAATGGTGGCACGACCCTGGAGTTCCTCTCGCCTTTCCTGGTGGAGAGCGCCTCCTCTTGAGATGCGACGGGAATGCCGGGAATTCTTTCCCGACCACGCAGGGAAAGGATCCCTCCTCTCGAGCTAGGAGGCTGAAACGGGGCTCCTCTGGATGTGGGCGTGGACTCTCGTGCTTCCTCTCGAGTGGAGACGGGTATGTCGGGGAACTTCTTGAGTTGCAGCAAGGGTGTGAAGGACCCTTTGGAAGTTCCAGATGTTAGATATGATTAGCCTCGAGACGCCTCAGCGGAAAATGGGCCTCATCTCGCCTGGAGAGGAAAACCTCCTGGATTTCTCGAGTTGCGGCAGGTGCTCTCGACTTACGACGGGGACCTCAGGGACCCGCTCTGGTGGCCTCAGGAAAGGCCAGTCCCCATGCGAGTTGCTTGGGGATCTCTCGGGGATTCCTCTCCCGTCGATGCTGGGGCCTAAGACCTTGTGTGGAGTCAGTGCCTGAACCTGAGGATTCCTCTCCAGTGCTGACATGGATCTTGGGGTATTTCTGGAGTCTCCCCAGGGGAGTCAGTCCTCGTCTCGAGTGGGGGCATGCACGTGCGCTTTCCTCCCGAGCTGTAGCAGCAGTGTCGTGCTTCCCTTCGTGTGGATCAAAGGGATCTGTGGCTTTCCCTCGAGGCTTTCCCTCGGGGCTTTCCCACGAGGCTTTCCCACGAGGCTTTCCCACAGGGCTGTCCCACGTGCCACCGTGGTGTGAGTCGATCCTCAGCTTGAAAGTCGAGACAGTGCAGGGAAAACAGGTTTCCCTGGAATGGACTGAGTCATCTGGGGGACTCTTGGAATGGTGGCACGACCCTGGAGTTCCTCTCGCCTTTCCTGTGGAGAGCGCCTCCTCTTGAGATGCGACGGGATCGCCGGGAATTCTTTCCCGACCACGCAGTGGAAAGGATACCTCCTCTAGAGCTAGGAGGCAGAAACGGGGCTCCTCTGGATGTGGGTGGAACTCTCGTGCTTCCTCTCGAGTGGAGACGGGTATGTCGGGGAACTTCTTGAGTTGCAGCAAGGGTGTGAAGGACCCTTTGGAAGTTCCAGAGGTTAGGTGTGATTAGCCTCGAGACGCCTCATCGGAAATGGGCCTCATCTCGCCTGGAGGGGAGAACCTCCTGGATTTTCTCGAGTTGCTGGCAGGTGCTCTCGACTTACGACGGGGCCCTCAGGGACCCGCTCTGGTTGCCTCAGGAAAGGCCAGTCCCCATGCGAGTTGCTCAGGGGCCTCTCGGGATTCCTCTCCCGTCGATGCTGGGGCCTAAGACCTTGTGTGTAGTCAGTGCCGGAACCTGAGGATTCCTCTCCAGTGCTGACATGGATCTTGGGGTACTTCTGGAGTCTCCTCAATGGAGTCGGTCCTCGTCTCGAGTGGGGGAATGCACGTGCGCTTTCTTCCCGAGCTCTAGCAGCAGTGTCACGCTTCCCTTCGCGTGGATCAAGGGTTCTGTGGCTTTCCCTCCAGGGTTTCCCACGAAGCTTTCCCATGAGGCTTTTCCACAGGGCTGTCCCAGGTGCCACCGTGGTGTGAGTCGATCCTCGGCTTGAAAGTGGAGGCAGTGTAGGGAAAACAGGTTTCCTGGAATGGACTGAGATATCTGGGGGACTCTGGGAATGGTGGCACGACCCTGGAGTTCCTCTCGCCTTTCCTGTGGAGATCGCCTCCTCTTGAGATGCGACGGGATCGCCGGGAATTCTTTCCCGACCACGCAGGGAAAGGATACCTCCTCTCGAGCTAGGAGGGGGAAATGGGGCTCCTCTGGATGTGGGCGGGACTCTCGTGCTTCCTCTCGAGTGGAGACGGGAAAGTCGGGGAACTTCTTGAGTTGCAGCAAGGGTGTGAAGGACCCTTTGGAAGTTCCAGAGGTTAGGTGTGATTAGCCTCGGAAGCCTCAGTGGAAATGGGCCTCATCTCTCCAGGAGGGGAGAACCTCCTGGATTTTCTCGAGTTGCGGCAGGTGCTCTCAACTTACGACGTGGACCTCAGGGACCCGCTCTGGTGGCCTCAGGAAAGGCCAGTCCCCAAGCGAGTTGCTTGGGGGCCTCTCGGGAATCCTCTCCTGTCGATTCTGGCGCCTAAGACCTTGTGTGGAGTCCGTCCCGGAACCTGAGGATTCCTCTGCAGTGCTGACACGAATCTTGGGGTACTTCTGGAGTCTGCCCAGGGGAGTCAGACTTCGTCTTGATTGGGGCATTCACGTGCGATTTCCTCCCGAGCTGTAACAGCAGTGTCACGCTTCTGTTCGCGTGGATCAAGGGATCTGTGGCTTTCCCTCGAGGCCTTTCCCACGAGGCTTTCCCCTCAGGGTTGTCCCACGTGCCACCGTGAAGTGAGTCGATCCTCGGCTTTAAAGTCGAGGCAGTGCAGGGAAAACAGGTTTCCCTGGAATGGACTGAGACATCTGGGGGACTCTGGGAATGGTGGCACGACCCTGGAGTTCCTCTCGCCTTTCCTGTGGAGAGCGCATCCTCTAGGGATGCGACGGGAACGCCGGGAATTCTTTCCCGACCACGCAGGGAAAGGATCCCTCCTCACGAGCTAGGAGGCGGAAACGGGACTCCTCTGGATGTGGGTGGAACTCTCGTGCTTCCTCTCGCATGGACACGGGTATGTCGGGAAACTTCTTGAGTTGCAGCAAGGGTGTGAAGGACCCTTTGAAAGTTCAAGAGGTTAGGTGTGATTAGCCTCGAGACGACCTCAGCGGAAATGGGCCTCATCTCGCCTGGAGGGGAGAACCTCCTGGATTTTCTCGAGTTGCGGCAGGTGTTCTCGACTTACGACGGGAACCTCAGGGACCCGCTCTGGTGGCCTCAGGAAAGGCCAGTCCCCATGCGAATTGCTCTGGGGCCTCTCGGGATTCCTCTCCCGTTGATGCCGGGGCCGAAGATCTTGTGTGGATACGGTGCCTGAACCTGAGGATTCCTCTCCAGTGCTGACATGGATCTTGGGGTACTTCTGGAGTCTCCCCAGGGGAGTCAGTCCACGTATCGAGTGGGGGCATGCACGTGCGCTTTCCTCCCGAGCTGTTGCAGCAGTGTCACGCTTCCCTTCCCGTGGATCAAGGGATCTGTGGCTTTCCCTCGAGAATTTCCCAAGAGGCTTTCCCACGAGGCTTTCCCACAGGGCTGTCCCACGTGCCACCGTGGTGTGAGTCGATCCTCGGCTTGAAAGTCCAGGCAGTGCAGGGAAAACAGGTTTCCCTGGAATGGACTGAGACATCTGGGGGACTCTGGGAATGGTGGCACGACCCTGGAGTTCCTCTCGCCTTTCCTGTGGAGAGCGACTCCTCTTGAGATGCGACGGGAACGCCGGGAATTCTTTCCCGGCCACGCAGGGAAAGGATCCCTCCTCTCGAGCTAGGAGGCGGAAACTGGCTCCTCTGGATATGGGCGGGACTCTCGTGATTCCTCTCGAGTGGAGACGGGAATGTCGGGGAACTTCTTGAGTTGCAGCAAGGGTGTGAAGGACCCTTTGGAAGTTCCAGAGGTTAGGTGTGAATAGCCTCAAGAGGCCTCAGCGGAAAAGGGCCTCATCTCTCCAGGAGGGGAGAACCTCCTGGATTTTCTCGAGTTGCGGCAGGTCGTCTCAACTTACGACGGGGACCTCAGGGACCCGCTCTGGTGGCCTCAGGAAAGGCCAGTCCCAAGCGAGTTGCTCGGGTGCCTCTCGGGATTCCTCTCCCGTCGAAGTCGGGGCCTAAGACCTTTTGTGGAGTCGGTGCCGGAACCTGAGGATTCCTCTCCAGTGCTGACATGGATCTTGGGGTTCTTCTGAGTCTCCCCAGGGGAGTCAGTCCTCGTCTCGAGTGGGGCCTGCACGTGCGCTTTCCTCTCGAGCTGTAGCAGCACTGTCGCGCTTCCCTTCGCGTGGATCAAGTGATCTGTGGCTTTTCCTCGAGGCTTTCGCAGGAGGCTTTCCCACGAGGCTTTCCCACAGGGCTGTCCCACGTGCCACCGTGGTGTGAGTCAATCCTCGGCTTGAGAGTCGAGGCAGTGCAGGGAAAACAGGTTTCCCTGGAATTGACTGAGTCTTCTGGGGGACTCTGGGAATGGTGGCACGACCCTGGAGTTCCTCTCGCCTTTCCTGTGGAGAGCGCCTCCACTTGAGGTGCGACGGGAATGCGGGGAATTCTTTCCCGACCACGCAGGGAAAGGATCCCTCCTCTCGAGCTATGAGGCGGAAATGGGGATCCTCAGGATGGGCGGGACTCTCGTGCTTCCTCTCGAGTGAAGACGGTATGTCAGGGAACTTCTTCAGTTGCAGCAAGGCTGTGAAGGACCCTTTGGAAGTTCCCGATGTTAGATGTGATTAGCCTCGAGAGGTCTCAGCGCAAATGGACCTCATCTCGTCTGCAGGGGAGAAACTACTGGATTTTCTCGAGTTGCGGCAGGTGCTCTCGTCTTACGACGGGAACCTCAGGGACCCGCTCTGGTGGCCTCAGGAAAGGCCAGTCCCCATGCGAGTTGCTCGGGGGCCTCTCGGGATTCCTCTCCCGTCGATGCCGGGGCCTAAGACCTTGTGTGGAGACGGTGCCGGAACCTGAGGATTCCTCTCCAGTGCTGACATGGATCTTGGGGAACTTCTGGAGTCTCCCCAGGTGAGTCAGTCCTCGTCTCTAGTGGGGCATGAACGTGCGCTTTCTTCCCGAGCTGTAGTAGCAGTGTCACGTTTCCCTTCGCATGCATCAAGTAATATGTGGCTTTTCCCTCGAGGCTTTCCCAGGAGGCTTTCCACGAGGCTTTCCCACAGAGCTGTCCCACGTGCCACCATGGTGTGAGTCAATCCTCAGCTTGAAAGTCGAGGCAGTGCAGGAAAACAGGTTTCCCTGGAATGGACTGAGACATCTGGGGGACTCTGGGAATGATGGCACGACCCTGGAGTTCCTCTCGCCTTTCCTGTGGAGAGCGCCTCCTCTTGAGATGCGACGGGAACGCGGGGAATTCTTTCCCCACCACGCAGGGAAAGGATCCCTCCTCTCGAACTAGGAGGCGGAAACGGGGCTCCTCTGGATGTGGCGGGACTCTCGTGCTTCCTCTCGAGTGGAGACGGGTATGTCGGGGAACTTCTTGAGTTGCAGCAAGGGTGTGAAGGACCCTTTGGAAGTTCCAGATGTTAGATGTGATTAGCCTCGAGACGCCTCAGGGGAAATGGGCCTCATCTCGCCTGAAGAGCAGAACCTCCTGGATTTTCTCGAGTTGCGGCAGGTGCTCTCGACTTGCGATGGGGACCTCAGGACCCGCTCTGGTGGCCTCAGGAAAGACCAGTCCCCATGCGAGTTGCTCGGAGTCCTCGGGATTCCTCTCACGTTGATGCCGCGCGCCTAAAACCTCATGTGTAGTCAGTGCGGAACCTGAGGATTCCTCTCCAGTGCTGACATGGATCTTGGGTACTTCTGGAGTCCCAGGGGAGGTAGTCCTCGTCTCTAGTGAGGGCATGTACGTGCGATTTCCTCCCGAGCTGTAGTAGCAGTGTCATGCTTCCCTTGGGGTGCATCAGGGATCTGTTGCTTCTCTGTGGCTTTCCTCGAGCTTTCCCAGGAGGTTCTTTCATGAGGCTTCCACAGGCTGTCCCACGTGCCACCTCCGATTTGTGTGAGTCGATCTCCGCCCTTGAAAGCTCGAGGCATGCAGGGAAAAGACAGGGTTCCCTGGAACGTAACTGAATATGAATGGGGACCTGCAAATGGGGCACGACCCTGGAGTTCCGTCTCTGCCTTTCCTGTGGAGAGCGCCTACACTTAATCGAACGGGAACACCTCGGTTATACATTCTCACCCGACTCTACGCAGGAAAGGAGTCCTCCTCCTGCGAGCTAGAGGCAGACACGGGATCCTCTGGAGGTGGCCGACCTACATCGTTCGGCTTCCTCGGAGTGGAGAAGGTATTTCAGGGAATTCTTGATTGGCAGCAAGGTGTGAAGACGCCGTTATAGTGTTCCAGAGGCTGCGTGATTTCAACTCACGAGACGCCTCACGAGGCCGAAATGGGCCTCATCTCGCCTGGAGGGAGAACCATCACTGAGAATTTCGTCGAGTTTGCG
>NW_017199174.1:0-7421 GCF_001704415.2 Capra hircus | reverse complement strand
AAGCCACAGATCCCTTGATGCACGCGAAGGGAAGCGTGACTCTGCTGCTACATCTCGGGAGGAAGCGCACGTGCATGCCCCCACTCGAGACGAGGACTGACTCCCTGGGGAGACTCCAGAAGTACCCCAAGATCCATGTCAACACTGGGAGGAATCCTCAGGTTCCGGCACCGATTCCACACAAGTCTTAGGCCCGGCATCGACGGGAGAGGAATCCCGAGAGGCCCCCAAGCAACTCGCATGGGGACTGGGCTTTCCTGAGGCCACCAGAGCGGGTCCCTGAGGTCCCCGTCGTAAGTGAGAGCACCTGCCGCAACTCGAGAAAATCCAGGAGGTTCTCCCCTCCAGGCGAGATGAGGCCATTTCCGCTGAGGCGTCTAGAGGCTAATCACATCTAACATCTGGAACTTCCAAAGGGTCCTTCACACCCTTGCTGCAACTCAAGAAGTTCCCCGACATACCCGTCTCCACTCGAGAGGAAGCACGAGAGTACCGTAAAAATCCAGAGGGACCCGTTTCCGCCTCATAGCTTGAGAGGAGGGATCCTTTCCCTGCGTGTTCGGGAAAGAATTTCCGGCGTTCTCCTCGCATCTCAAGAGGAGGTGCGCACACAAGAAAGGCGAGAGGAAATCCAGGGTCGTGCCACCATTCCCAGAGTCCCCCAGATGTCTCAGTCCTTTCCAGGGAAAACTGTTTTCCCTGCACTGCCTCGAATTTCAAGCCGAGGATCGACTCACAGCACGATGGCACGTGGGACAGCCCTGTGGTTAAGACTCATGGGAAAGCCTCGTGGGAAAGCCTCGAGGGAAAGCCACAGATCCCTTGATCCACACGAAGGGAAGCGTGAACTGCTGCTTCTGCTCGGGAGGAAAGCGCACGTGCATGCCCCACTCGAGACGAGGACTTACTCCCCTGGGGAGACTCCAGAGGTACCCCAAGATCCATGTCAGCACTGGAGAGGAATCCTCAGGTTCCGGCACCGACTCCACACAAGATCTTAGGCCCCGTCATCGACGGAGAGGAATCCCCGAGAGGCCCCGGAACAACTCGCAAGGGGACTTGGCCTTTCCTGAGGCCACCAGAGCGGGTTCCTGAGGTCCCCGTCGTAAGTCGAGAGCACCTGCCACAACTCGAGAAAATCCAGGAGGTCCTCCCCTCCCAGGCGAGATGAGGCCCATTTCCGCTGAGGCATCTCGAGGCCTAATCACACCTAACCTCTGGAACTTCCAAAGGGTCTTCACACCCTTGCTGCAACTCAAGAAGTTCCCCGACATACCCGTCCCCACTCCAGAGGAAGCACGAGAGTTCGCCCACATCCAGAGGAGCCCCGTTTCCGCCTCCTAGCTCGAGAGTAGGGATCCTTTTCCCTCCGTGGTGGGGAAAGAATTCCCCGCGTTCACGTCGCATCTCAAGAGGAGGCGCTCTCCACAGGAAAGGCGAGAGGAACTCCAGGGTCGAGCCACATTCCCAGAGTCCGCCAGAAAATTCCTTGTCGGGAATTTTATTGGCCTTCCGCGTAAACCCTAGCTATTCAGCCTTTTTCCTCCAGTTAATCTTCTTACTACCCTATAATTTCTTAATCTCATCTTACATTAATAAATACACAAGACTTTCCACGTCAACGCCGTCCATCCGTCGAATTCCCTGGATCCAGCGGGGCTGGACCCTGGCACACGGAGATATCTGGGGGACTCTTGGAATGATGGGCACGACACTGGAGTTTCTCTCGCCTTTCCTGTGGAGAGCGGCCTCCTCACGAGATGCGACGGGAACACCGGGAATTCTTTCGCTGAACATGCAGGGAAAGGATACCTGACCTCGAGGTATGAGGCCGGAAACGGGGCTCCTCTGGATGTGGGCGGGATTTTCGTGCTTCCTCTCGAGTGGAGTCAGGTATGTCAGGGAACTTCTTGAGTTGCAGCAAGGGTGTGAAGGACCCTTTGGAAGTTCCAGATGTTAGGTATGGTTAGCCTCGAGACGCCTCAGAGGAAAAGGGCCTCATCTCGCCTGGAGGGGGAGAACCTCCTGGATTTTCTCGAGTTGCGGCAGGTGCTCTTGACTTAACTACGGGGACCTCAGGGACCCGCTCTGGTGGCCTAGGAAAGGCCAGTCCCCATGCAAGTTGCTCGGGGCCTCTCGGGATTCCTCTCCCGTGGATGCCGGGGCCTAAGACCCTGTGTGGAGTCGGTTGCCGGAACATGAAGTTTCCTCTTCAGTGCTGACATGGATCTTGGGGTACTTCTGGAGTCTCCCCAGGGGAGTTAGTCGTCAGTCTTGTGTGGGGGCATGAACGTGCGATTTCCTCCCGAGCTGTAGCAGCAGTGCAACGCTTCCTTTCGCGTGGATCAAGGGATCTGTAGCTTTCCCTCGAGGCTTTCCCAGGAGGCTTTCCCACAGGGCTGTCCCACGTGCCACGGTGGTGTGAGTCGATCCTCGCTTGAAAGTCGCGGCAATCGAGGGAAAACAGATTTCCCTGGAATGGACTTAGACATCTGCGGGACTCTGGGAATGGTGGCAAGGCCCGGGAGTTCCTCTCGCCTTCCAGTGGAGAGCGCCTCCTCTTGAGATGCGACGAGAACGCCGGGAATTCTTTCCCGACCACGCATGGAAAGGATCCCTCCTCTCTAGCTAGGAGGCGGAAACGGGGCTCCTCTGGATGTGGGCGGGACTCTCTTGCTTACTCTCGAGTAGAGACGGGAATATTGGGGGACTTCTTGAGTTGCAACAAGGGTGTGAAGGACCCTTTGGAAGTTCCAGAGGTTAGGTGTGATTAGCCTCGAGACGCCTCAGCGGAAATGGGCCTCATCTCGCCTGGAGGGGACAACCTCCTGGATTGTTTCTAGTTGCGGCAGGTGCTCTCGTCTTACGACGGGGACCTCAGGGACCCGCTCTGGTGGCCTTCAGGAAAGGCCAGGCCCCATGCGAGTTGCTCGGGGGCCTCTCGAGATTCCTCTCCCGTCGATGCCGGGGCCTAAGATCTTGTGTGCCAGAACCTGAGGATTCCTCTCCAGTGTTGACATGGATCTTGGGGTACTTCTAAGTCCTCCCAGGGGAGTTAGTCGTCGTCTTGAGTGGGGGCATGCACGTGTGCTTTCCTCCCGATCTGTAGCAGCAGTGTCACGCTTCTCTTCGCGTGGATCAAGTGATCTGTGGCTTTCCCTCGTGGTTTTCCCACGAGGCTTTCCCACCAGGCTTTCCCACGAGGCTTTCCCACAGGGCTGTCCCACGCGCCACGGTGGTGTGAGTCGATCCTCGGCTTGAAAGTCGAGGCAGTTCAGGGAAAACAGGTTTCCCTGGAATGGACTGAGACATCTGGGGGACTCTGGGAATGGTGGCACGACCCTGGAGTACCTCTAGCCTTTCCAGTTGAGAGCGCCTCCTCTTGAGATGCGACGGAAGGCCGGGAATTCTTTCCCGACCACGCAGGGAAAGGATCCACCTCTCGAGCTATGCGGCGGAAACGGGGCTCCTCTGGATGTGGGCGAGACTCTCGTTCTTCCTCTCGAGTGGAGATGGTTATGTCAGGGAACTTGTTGAGTTGCAGCAAGGGTGTGAAGGACCCTTTGGACGTTCCAGAGGTTAGGTGTGATTAGCCTTGAGACACCTCAGCGGAAATGGGCCTCATCTCGCCAGGAAGGGAGAACCTCCCCGATTTTCTCAAGTTGCGTCAGGTGCTCTGAGCTTACCCGGGGAACTCAGGGACCCGCTCTGGGAACTCAGGGACCCGCTCTGGTGGCCTCAGGAAAGGCCAGTCCCCATGCGAGTTGCTCGGGGACCTCTCGGGATTCCTCTCCCGTCGATGCCGGGGCCTAAGACCTTGTGTGGAGTCGGTCCCGGAGGCTGAGGTTGCTGACATGGACCTTGGGGTACTTCTGGAGTCTCCCCAGGGCTGTCAGTCCTCGTCTCGAGTGGGGGCATGCACGTGCGCTTTCCTCCCGAGGTGCAGTAGCAGTGTCACGCTTCCCTTCGCGTGGATCAAGGGGATCTGTGGCTTTCCCTCGAGGCTTTCCCCCGAAGATTTCCCACGAGGCTTTCCCACAGGGCTGTGCCACGTGCCACCGATGTGTGAGTCGATCCTCGGCTTGAAAGTCGAGGCAGTGCGGGGAAAACAGGTTTCCCTGGAATGGACTGAGCCATCTGGGGGACTCCTGGAATGTTGGCACGACCCTGGAGTTCCTCTCGCCTTTCCTGTGGAGAGCGCCTCCTCTTGACATGCGACGGGAACGCCGGGAATTCTTTCCCGACCACTCAGGGAAAGATCCTTCCTCTCGAGCTATGAGGCGGAAACGGGGCTCCTCTGGATGTGGGGGGGACTCTCGTGCTTCCTCTCGAGTGGAGACGGGAATGTCGGGGAAATTCCTCAGTTGCAGCAAGGGTGTGAAGGACCCTTTGGAAATTCAAGAGGTTAGGTGTGATTAGCCTTGAGAAACCTCAGCGGTAATGGGCCTCATCTGGCCTGGAAGGGAGGACCTCCTGGATTTTCTCAAGTTGCGGCAGGTGCTCTGGACATACGACGGGGAACTCAGGGATCCGCTCTGGTGGCCTTAGGAAAGGCCAGTCCCCATGCGAGTTGCTGGGGGGCCACTCGCGATTCCTCTCCCGACGATGCCGTGGCCTAAGACCTTTTCTGGAGTCAGTGACGGAACATGTGGATTCCTCTCCAGTGCTGACATAGATCTTGAGGAGATTCTGGAGTCTCCCCAGGGGAGTCAGTCCTCGTCTCGAGTGGGGGCATGCACGTGCGCTTTCCTCCCGAGCTGTAGCAGCAGTGTCACGCTTCCCGTCGCGTGGATCAAGTGATCTTAGCCTTTCCCTTGAGGCTCTCCCACGAGGCTTTCCCAGGAGGCTTTCCCACATGGCTGTCCCACGTGCCACCGTGGTGTGAGTCGATCCTCGGCTTGAAAGTCGAGGAAGTGCAGAGAAAACAGGTTTCCCTGGAATGGACTGAGACATCTGGGGGACTCTGGGAATGGTGGCCCGACCCTGGATTTCCTCTCGCCTTTACTGTGGAGAGCTCCTCTTTTTGAGATGCGACGGGAACACCGGGAATTCTTTCCCGACCACACAAGGAAAGGATCCCTCCTCTCGAGCTAGGAGGCGGAAACCGCTTTCCTCTGGATGTGGGCGGGACTCTCCTGCTTCCTCTCGAGTGGAGACGGCTTTGTCGGGGAACTTCTTGAGTTGCAGCAAAGGTGTGAAGGACCCTTTGGAAGTTCCAGAGGTTAGGTGTGATTAGCCTGAGACAGGTCAGCGGAAATGGGTCTCATCTCGCCTGGAGGGGAGAACCTCCTGGAATTTCTCGAGTTTCGCCAGGTGCTCGCGACTTACGCCGAGGACAGCAGAGACCCGCTCTGGTGGCCTCAGGAAAGGCCAGTCCCCATGCGAGTTGCTCGGGGGCCTCTCGGGATTCCTCTCCCATCGATACCGGGGCCTAAGACCTTGTGTGGAGACGGTGCCGGAACCTGAGGATTCCTCTCCAGTGCTGACATGGATCTTGGGTTACTTCTGGAGTCTCCCCAGGGGAGTCAGTCCTCGTCTCGAGAGGGGGCATGCACATTCGCTTCCAACCGAGCTGCAGCAGCAGTGTCAGGCTTCCATTCGCGTGAATCAAGGGATCTGTGGCTTTCCCTCGAGGCTTTCCCACGAGGCTTTCCCACAGGGCTGTCCCACGTGCCACCGTGGTGTGAGTTGATCCTCGGCTTCAAAGTCAAGGAAGTTCAGGGAAAATAGGTTTCCCTGGAATGGACTGAGACATCTGGGGGACTCTGGGAATGGTGACACGACCCTGGAGTTCCTGTCGATTTCCTGTGGGAGAGCGCCTCCTCTTGAGATGCGACGGGAATACCGGGAATTCTTTCCCGACCACGCAGGGAAAGAATCCCTCCTCTCGAGCTAGGAGGCGGAAACGGGGCTCCTCTGCATGTTGGCGGGACTCTCGTGCTTCCTCTCGAGTGGAGATGGGCATGTCAGGGAACTTTTTGAGTTGCAGCAAGGGTGTGAAGGACCCTTGGAAGTTCCAGAGGTTAGGTGTGATTAGCCTCGAGTCGCCTCAGCGGAAATGGCCTCATCTCGCCTGGAGGGAACAACCTCCTGGATTTTCTCGAGTTGAGGCGGGTGCTCTCGACTTATGTCTGGGATCACAGGGACCCGAAATGGTGGCCTCAGGAAAAGCCAGTCCCCATGCCAGTTGCTCGGGAGCCTCTCGGGATTTCTCTCCATCGATGCCGGGGCCTAAGACCTGGTGTGGAGTCTGTGCGGGAACCTGAGGATTACTCTCAGTGCTGACATGGATCTTGGGGTTCTTTGGAGTCTCCCCAGGGGAGTCAGACCGCACGTCGAGTGGGGGCATGCTCGTGCGCTTTCCTCCCGAGCTGTAGCAGCAGTGTCATGCTTCCCTTCGCGTGGATCAAGGGATCTGTGGCTTTCCCTCGAGGCTTTCCACCAGGCTTTCCCACAGGGCTGTCCCACGTGCCACCGTGGTGTGAGTCGATCCTCGGCTTGAAGGTCAAGGCAGTGCAGGGAAAACAGGTTTCCCTGGAATGGACTGAGACATCTGGGGGACTCCTGGAATAGTGGCACGACCCTGGAGTTCCTCTCGCCTTTTCTGTGGAGAGCGCCTCCTATTGAGATGCGACCGGAATGCCGGGAATTCTTTTCCGACCTCGCAGGGAAATGATCCCTCCTGGGTATGAGGCGGAAACGGGCTCCTTTGGATGTGGGCGGACTCTCGTGCTTGCTCTCGAGTGGAGACGGGTTGTCGGGGAAATTCTTAAGTTGCAGCAAGGGTGTGAGGACCCTTTGGAATCTCCAGAGGTTAGGTGTGATTAGCCTCGAGACGCCTCAGCAGAAATGGCCCTCATCTCGCCTGGAGGGAGAACCTCCTGGATTTTCTCGAGTTGCGGCAGGTGCTCTCGACTCACGACGGGGACATCAGGGACCTGCTCTGGTGGCCTCAGGAAAGGACAGTCCCCATGCCGAGTTGCTCGGGGGCCTCTCGGGATTCCTCCCCCGTCGATGCCGGGGCCTAAGACCTTGTGTGATGTCGGTGCGGGAACTTGAGGATTCCTCTCCGTGCTGACATGGATCTTGGGGTACTTCTGGAGTCTCCACAGGGGAGTCAGTCCTCGTCTCGAGTGGGGGCATGCACGTGCGCTTTCCTCCTGAGCTGTAGCAGCAGCGGTGTTACGCTTACCTTCGCCTGATCAAGGGATCTGTGGCTTTCCCTCGAGGCTTTCCACGAGGCTTTCCCACCAGGCTTTCCCAAGAGGTTTCCCACAGGGCTGTCCCACGTGCCACCGTGGTGTGAGTCTATCCTCAGCTTGAATGTCGAGGAAGTGCGGGGAAACAGTTTTCCGTGAATGGACTGAGACATCTGGTGGACTCTGGGAATGGTGGCACGACCCTGAGTTCCTCTCGCCTTT
>NW_017199173.1:0-7421 GCF_001704415.2 Capra hircus | reverse complement strand
GTCGCATCTCAAGAGGAGGCGCTCTCCACAAAGTCGAGAGGAAGTCCAGGGGTCGTGCCACCATTCAGATTCTCCAGATGTCTCAGTCCATTCCAGGAAAACCTGGTTTCCTTGCACTGCGTTGACTTTCAAGCCATCGATCGACTCACACAACGGTGGCACGTGGGATTGCCCTGTGGGAAAGCCTTGTGGGAAAGCCACAGATCCTTGATCCAGGCGAAGGGAAGCATGACACTGCTGCCACAGCTCCGGAGGTAAGGGCACGTGCATGCGCCCACTCAAACGAGGACTGACTCCCTGGGGAGACTCCAGAAGTACCCCAAGATCCATGTCAGCACTGCAGAGGAATCCTCAGGTTCCGGCACCGACTCCACACAAGGTCTTAGGCCCCCGGCATCGATGGTAGAGGAATCCCGAGAGGCCCCCGAGCAACTCGCATGTGGACTGGCCTTTCCTGAGGCCACCAGAGCGGGTCCCTGAGGTCCCTGTGTAAGTCGAGAGCACCTGCCGCAACTCGAGAAAATCCAGGAGGTTCTCCCCTCCAGGCGAGATGAAGCCCATTTCCGCTGAAGCGTCTGGAGGCTAATCACACCTAACCTCTGGAACTTCCAAAGGGTCCTTCACACCCTTGCTGCCACTCAAGAAGTTCCCCGACATACCCGTCTCCTCTCGATAGGAAGCACGAGGGTCCCGCCCACATCCAGAGGAGCCCCTTTCCGCCTCGTAGCTCGAGATGTGGGATCCTTTCCCTGCTTCGTCGGGAAAGAATTCCCGGCGTTCCCGTCGCATCTCAAGTGGAGGCGCTCTCCACAGGAAATGCGAGAGGATCCAGAGTCGTGCCACCATTCCAAGAGTCCCCTAGATGTCTCAGTCCATTCCAGAGGAACCTGTTTTCCCTGCACTGCCTCGACTTTCACGCCGAGGTTCGACTCACACCTCGGCGGCATGTGGGACAGCCCTCTGGGATAGCCTCGTGGTAAAGCCTGGAGGAAAAGCCACAGATCACTTGATCCACGCGACCGGAAGCGTGACACTGCTGCTACAGCTCGGAGGAAAGCGCACGTGCATGCCCCCATTCGAGACGAAGACTGACTTCCCTGGGGGGGCTCCAGAAGTACCCCAAAGATCCATGTCAGCACTGTAGAGGAATCCTCAGGTTCCTGCCCAACTCCTCACAAGGTCTTTTTTTTTTCTTTCCTTTTTACTCTTTTCTTTGCATTTATTTAAACACAGTTCTCAAAAACTTTTGAGTGAAATTGGGCCTCCTTTGGTAAGCAAAGAACCTGAAAGTAGTATTTAAAAAATGAACAGGCAAAGTCTTCAGATCATCCACAACACAGGTGTAGTGTTCCCTTCTTTTTTTCTCAAAACTCTGAAGCACCCAG
The DNA here is from genome assembly GCF_001704415.2 of Capra hircus. NCBI lineage: Eukaryota > Metazoa > Chordata > Mammalia > Artiodactyla > Bovidae > Capra > Capra hircus. Next base: position 6,036 of record NW_017199173.1, on the reverse strand, counting down.
TTTTTCCATATAGTCTTAAAAGCTAGAAGAACAAGAGTACATTTGTGGTGGAATATTATTTTCCCTTGCTGATTACTAATTGAAATACCATTATCCCCTTCTAAGAGCTTTAAGAAATAGCCTTTTTAAGGCATACATTGTGCAACTCATCTTATTCCCTGCTATGTATAATACAGATTACATAAAGGCTGACAAAGTCACATTTTATATAAGCATTAAGCATTTGCTGTATTGAAAGATCTTTAGTTTTTAACACTAGCAGTATAGAGTTACAGAGCGTAATTTTATCACTTAACTGCAGGTATATTAAGTATGGTATGTTTCATGGACTCGAGGAAAACGGGCATTTTTTTCTTTAATTTACTACTGACAATCTAATCAGAACAGTTCTCCTAAGCATTGATATGTTAGAAAGAAAGTAAAAACCAAACGTTATTGTTGCTTTTTGCCATTTGGTAGCATTTTACACACAGGCTTCAATCTTCAGAATACCCTGTATTCAGTAGAAAAACCATTTAAATGAAGTTCTGTACAATAGAAACTTCTCAGCAGTCAAAATTTTAGACTGTAAAAAAATACATGTAAAACATACTTTTCTGAAAACACTTAACTTTGAACAAAGCACCGAACTACACAAATGCAGAATGAAAACAGCATTTCAACTCCACAAAAGTAGTCATCATAAAAGGTGTAAAAGTCACCTAACTTCACCAGGCACTGTTCACTTTTTAAACAGGAGACAATAAAAAATATTGTCCACAAACAATATCCCAACTCTAGGGCAGGTTTCAGAAAGTCTTCATCTTCATGCTTTAATAGCGACGAGGTGAGTATGATCGAGATCTGGAACGTGATCTGTATCCTCCACGACTATAGTAGGGAGAAGGTGACCGTCTTCTGTATTTCTGATCCCTGTCTTGAGCAGCTCTCCATCCCCTCCTCCTCCTCCTCCTCCTCCTCCTCCTCCTCTGTACGATCTGCTGTAATAGTCCCGATCATCATAGCCTCGATCATATCCTCTGTCATAGTAATCTCGACGGCGTGAGCTGCCATAGGTAGGTCTCCCCATGTAAATTCCTGCTGTTGGCGTATGTGGTCTTTTCGTTATGGAGAAGTCAACTCTGATCCTACATCCATCAAGCTCCATTCCATTGGCACGCTCTTTTGCTTCCTTGGCATCATCTACATTTTCAAAGTATACAAAGGCAAATCCTCTTGAACGTCTAGACTGCTGGTCATATACAATAGATACATCAGCAATTGGGCCATATTTAGAGAACATTTCTCTTAGATCTCTTTCTGTAGTATACAAGCTCAATCCAAATACTCCAAGACAACAGTTAGGATCAGGATTTGCCCGATTCCCAACATGACGCCAGCGAGTAGACATGGGAGAATGACTGTGGCTATGCCGTCTTCGATAATCTCTGCTGTAAGATCTGCTACGAGATCTTCTATGGGACCGGGACCGAGATCGTGACCTTGTATAATGCCTCCGAGAACTTCTTCTGGATCTAGACCTAGATTCCGATCTGGACCTGGACTTTGATCTGCAACGCCTGGAATCTTCCTTGGAGCGAGACCTTGCAGGGGTATGACTTGAAGATTTCCCAGATCCATGAGCACTTCCGCTTCTGGAAGCAGAACGGGATTCCCCTCGCCGTAGTTCTCCTCGCCGCTGTCGCTCATGACTTTCACTGCTGTCGCCCCTCGATGTGCTTCAATCGAAGCTGCCAACCTCTCGCACCTTCAGTGTAGAGGCTCCGCCGCAGCCTCACACCACACACCGGTGCAGGCACTGAGAACCGAAACGCTCCGCGCCGCCTCCGCTCGGGCTCTCCACACAAGGTCTTAGGCCCCAGCATCGACGTGAGAGGAATCCTGAGAGGCCCCTAGCAACTCCCATAGGCACTGGCCTTTTCTGAGGCCACAGGAGCGGGTCCCTGAGGTCCCCATCCTAAGACGAGAGCACCTGCTCCAACTCAGATAATCCAGGAGGTTCTCCCCTCCAGGCGAGATGAGGCCCATTTCCCCTGAGGCATCTCGAGGCTAATCACACCTAACCTCTGGAACTTCCAAAGGGTCTTTGACACCCCTGCTGCAAGTCAAGAAGATCACCGACATACCCCGTCTCCACTCGAGATGAAGCACGAGGGTCCCGCCACATCCAGAGGAGCCCCGTTTCTGCCTCGTATCTAGAGAGGAGGGATCCTTTCCCTGCGTGGTCGGAAAAGAATTCCTGGCGTTCCGTCGCATCTCAAGAGGAAGTGCTCTCCACAGGAAAGGCGAGAGGATCTCCAGGGTCGTCCACCATTCCCAGAGTCCCCCAGATGTCTCAGTCCATTCCAGGGAAACCTGTTTTCCCTGCACTGCCTCGACTTTCAAGCCGAGGATCGACTCACACCACGGTGGCACGTGGGACAGCCCTGTGGGAAAACTTCCTGGGAAAGCCTCCTGGGAAAGCCTCAAGGGAAAGCCACAGATCCCTTGATCCACGCGAAGGGAAGCGTGACACTGCTGCTACAGCTCGGGAGGAAAGCGCACGTGCATGCCCCCACTCGAGACGAGGACTGACTCCCCTGGGGAGACTCCAGAAGTACCCCAAGATCCATGTCAGCACTGGAGAGGAATCCTCAGGTTCCGACACCGACTCCACACAAGGTCTTAGGCCCCGGCATCGACGGGAGAGGAATCCCGAGAGGCCCCGAGCAACTCGCATGGGGACTGGCCTTTCCTGAGGCCACCAGAGCGGGTCCCTGAGGTCCCCGACGTAAGTCGAGAGCACCTGTCGCAACTCGAGAAAATCCAGGAGGTTCTCCCTCTAGGCGAGATGAGGCCCATTTCCGCTGAGGCGTCTTGAGGCTAATCACATCTAACATCTGGAACTTCCAAAGGGTCCCTCACACCCTTGCTGCAACTCAAGAAGTTCCACGACATACTCGTCTCCATTCGAGAGGAAGCACGAGAGTCCCGCCCACAACCAGAGGAGCCCCATTTCCGGCTCCTAGCTCGAGAGGAGGAATCCTTTCCCTGCGTGTGGGGGAAAGAATTCCCCGCGTTCCCGTCGCTACTCAAGAGGAGGCGCTCTCCACAGGAAAGGCGAGAGGAACTCCAGGGTCGTGCCACCATTTCCAGAGTTCCCCAGATGTCTCAGTCCATTCCATGGAAAACTGTTTTCTCTGCACTGCCTCGAATTTCAAGCCGAGGATCGAATCACAGCACGGTGGCACGTGGGACAGCCCTGGGGAAAACTTCGTGGGAAAGCCTCCTGTGAAAGTCTCAAGGGAAAGCCACAGATCCCTTGATCCACGCGAAGGGAAGCGTGACGCTGCTGCTACAGCTCGCGAGGAAAGCGAATGTGAATGCCCTCACTCGAGATGAGGACTGACTCCCCTGGAGAGACTCCAGAAGTACCCAAGATCCATGTCACCACTGGAGAGGAAACCTCAGGTTCCGGCACCGACACCACACAAGGTCTTAGGCCCAGCATCGACGGGAGAGGAATCCCCAGAGGCCGCCTAGCAACTCGCATGGGGTCTGGCCTTTCCTGATGCCACCAGAGCGGGTCCCTGAGGTCCCCGTCGTAATTCGAGAGCACCTGCCGCAACTCGAGAAAATCCAGGAGGTTCTCCCCTCCAGGCGAGATGAGGCCCATTTCCGCTGAGGCGCCTCGAGGCTAATCACACCTAACCTCTGGAACTTCCAAAGGATCCTTCACACCCTTCCTGCAACTCAAGAAGTTCCCCGACATACCCGTCTCCACTCGAGAGGAAGCACGAGAGTCCCGCCCACATCCAGAGGAGCCCTGTTTCCGCCTCCTAGCTCGAGAGGAGGGATCATTTCCCTGCGTGGTCGTGAAAGAAATCCGGGCGTTCCCGTCGCATCTCAAGAGGAGGCGCTCTCCACAGGAAAGGCGAGAGGAACTCCAGGGTCGTGCCACATTCCCAGAGTCCACCAGATGTCTCAGTCCATTCCAGGGATAACTGTTTTCCCTGCACTGCCGCGACTTTCAAGCCGAGGATCGACTCACACCACGGTGGCACGTGGGACAGCCCTGTGGGAAAGCCTCGTGGGAAAGCCTCGAGGGAAAGGCCCTGATCCCTTGATCCTCGCGAAGGGAATCGCGACACTGCTGCTTCAGCTCGGGAGGAAATCGCACGTGCATGCCCCACTCGAGACGAGCACTGATTTCCCTGGGGAGACTCCAGAAGTACCCAAGATCCATGTCGGCACTGAAGAGGAATCCTCAGGTTCCGGCACCCACTCCACACAAGATCTTAGGCCCCGGAATTGACGGGAGAGGAATCCCGAGAGGCCCCCAGCAACTCGCATGGGGACTGGCCTATCCTGAGGCCACCAGAGCGGGTCCCTGAGGTCCCCGTCGTAAGTCGAGAGCACCTGCCGCAACTCGAGAAAATCCAGGAGGTTCTCCGCTCCAGGCGAGATGAGGCCCATTTCCGCTGAGGCGTCTCGAGGCTAATCAAACCTAACCTCTGGAACTTCCAAAGGGTCCTTCACACCCATGCTGGCACTCAAGAAGTTCCCCGACATACCCGTCTCCACTCGAGAGGAAGCATGAGAGTCCCGCCCACATCCAGCGGAGCCCCCTTTCCGCCTCCTAGCTCGAGAGGTGGGATCCTTTCAATGCGTGGTCGGGAAAGAATTCCCGGCGTTCCCGTTGCATCTCAAGAGGAGGCGCTCTTCTCAGGAAAGGCAAGAGGAACTCCAGGGTCGTGCCACCGTTCCCAGAGTCCCCTGGATGTCTTAGTCCATTCCAGGGAAAACTGTTTTCCCTGCACTGCCTCGACTTTCAAGCCGAGGATCGACTCACACCACTGTGGCACGTGGGACAGCCCTGTGGGAAAGCCTCGTGGGAAAGCCTCAAGGGAAAGCCAAAGATCCGTTGATCCACGCGAAGGGAAGCGTGATACTACTGCTACAGCTCTGGAGGAAAGCACACGTGCATGTCCCCACTCGAGACGAGGACTGAGTGCCCTGGGGAGACTCCAGAAGTCCCCCAAGATCCATGTCTGCACTGGAGAGGAATCCTCAGGTTCCGGAACTGAATCCAGACAAGGTCTCAGGCCCCAGCATCGACTGGAGAGGAATCCCGAGAGGCCCCCGAGCAAATCGCATGGGGACTGGCCTTTCCTGAGGCCACCAGAGCGGGTCCCTGAGGTTCCCGTCGTAAGTCAAGAGCACCTGCCGCCACTCGAGAAAATCTGGAGGTTCTCCCCTCCAGGCGAGATGAGGCCCATTTCCGCTGAGGCGTCTCGAGGCTAAAGACACCAATCCTCTGGAACTTCCAAAGTGTCCTTCACACCCTTGCTGCAACTCAAGAAGTTACCCGACATACCCGTCTCCACTCGAGAGGAAGCACGAGAGTCCCGCCCACATCCAGAGGAGACGCGTTTCCGCCTCCTAGCTCGAGAGGAGGGATCCTTTCCCTGCGTGGTCGGGAAAGAATTCCCGGCCTTCCCGGCGCATCTCAAGAGGAGGCGCTCTCCACAGGAAAGGCGAGAGGAACTCCAGGGACGTGTCACCTTTCCTTGAGTCCCCCAGATGTCTCAGTCCATTCAGGGAATTATATTTCCCTGCTTGGCTCGACTTTCAAGCCGAGGATCGACTCACACCACGGTGGCACGTGGGACAGCCCTGTGGGAAAGCCTCGTGGGAAAGCCTCGTGGGAAAGCCTCGTGAGAAAGCCTCGAGCGAAAGCCACAGATCCCTTGATCCACGCGAAGGGAAGCGTGACACTGCTGCTAGAGATCAGGAGGAAAGTGCACGTACATGCCCCCACTCGAGACGAGGAGTGACTCCCCTGGGGAGACTCCAAAGTCCCCAAGATCCAAGTCAGCACTGGAGAGGAATCCTCAGGTTCCGGCACCGACTCCACACAAGGTCTTAGGCCCCGACGTCGGCACGGGAGGAATCCCGAGACGGGAGGAATCCCGAGAGGCCCCGAGCAACTCGCATGGGGACTGGCCTTTCCTGAGGCCACCAGAGCGGGTCCCTGAGGTCCCCGTCGTAAGTCGA
>NW_017199172.1:0-7421 GCF_001704415.2 Capra hircus | reverse complement strand
CCGCCAGAGGCTTTCCCACAGGGCAGTCCCACGTGCCAACGTGGTGTGAGTCGATCGTCGCCTTGAAAGTCGAGGCAGTGCAGGAAAACAGGTTTCCCTGGAATGGACTGATATACCTGGGGGACTCGGGGAATGGTGGAACTACCCCTGGAGTTCCTCCGCCTTTCCTGTGGAGAGCGCCTCCTTTTGAGATGCGACGGAATGCCGGGAATTCTTTCCCGACCACACAGGGAAAGGATACCTCCTCTCGAGCAAGGAGGCGGAAAACGGGCTCCTCTGGATGTGGGCGGGACTCTCTTGCTTCCTCTCGAGTGGAGACGGGTATGTCGGGGAACTTCTTGAGTTGCAGCAAGGGTGTGAAGGACCCTTTGAAAGTTGCAGATATTCGATGTGATTAGCCTCGAGACGCCTCAGCGGAAATGGGCCTCAATCTCGCCTGGAGGGGAGAACCTCCTGGATTTTCTCGAGTTGCGGCAGGTGCTCTCACTTACGATGGGGACCTCAGGGACCCGCTCTGGTGGCCTCACGAAACGCCAGTCCCCATGAGAGTTGATGTGGGGCCTCTCGGGAACCCTTTCCCGTCGATGCCAGAGCCTAAGACCCTGTCTGGAGTCGGTGTCGGATCCTGAGGATTCCTTTCCAGTGCTGACATGGATCTTGGGGTACTTCTGGAGTCTCCCCAGGGGAGTCAGTCCTCGTCTCGAGTGGGGGCATGAACGTGCCCTTTCCCCCGAGCTGTACCAGCAGTGTCATGCATTCATAGGCGTGGATCAAGGGATGTGTGGCTTTCCCTCGAGGCTTTCCCACGAGGCTCTCCCACGAGACTATCCCACAAGGCTGTCCCACGTGCCACCGTGGTGTGAGTCGATCCTCGCTTGAAAGTCGAGGCAGTGCAGGGAAAACAGGTTTCCCTGGAATGGACTGAGACATCTGGGGGACTCTGGGAATGGTGGCACGACCCTGGAGTTCCTCTCGCCTTTCCTGTGGAGAGTGCCTCTTCTTGAGTTGCGACTGGAACGCGGGGAATTCATTCCCGACCACGATGGGAAAGGATCCCTCCTCTCGAGCTTGGAGGCGGAAATGGGGCTCCTTTGGATGTGGGGGGAACTCTCGTGCTTCCTCTCAATTGGAGCCGGGTATGTCGGGGAACTTCTTGAGTTGCAGCAAGGGTGTGAATGACCCTTCGGAAGTTCCAGAGGTTAGGTGTGATTAGCCTCGAGACGCCTCAGCGGAAATGAGCCTCATCTCGCCTGGAGGGGAGAACCTCCTGGATTGTCTCGAGTTGCGGCAGGTGCTCTCGACTTACGACGGGGACCTCAGGAACCCGCTCTGGTCGCCTCAGGAAAGGCCAGTCCCCATGCGAATTGCTAGGGGGCCTCTCGGGATTTCTCTCCCGTCGATGCCATGGCCTAAGATCTTGTGTGGAGACGGTGCCGGACCTGAGGATTTCTATCCAGTACTGACATGGATCTTGGGGTACTTCTGGATTCCCCCAGGGGAGTCCAGTCCCTCGTCTCGAGTGGGGGCATGCACGTGCGCTTTCCTCCCGTGCTGTAGCAGCAGTTTCGCCGCTTCCCTTCGCGGTGGATCAAGGGATCTGTGGCTTTCCCTCCGAGGCTTTCCCCCGAGGCTTTCCCCACGAGGCTTTCCCACAGGGCTGTCCCCCGTGCCATCGTGGTGTGAGTCGATCCTCGGCTTGAAAGTGGAGGCAGTGCAGGGAAAACAGGTTTCCCTGGAATGGACTGAGACATCTGGGGGACTCTGGGAATGGTGGCACGACCCTGGAGTTCCTCTCGCCTTTCCTGTGGATAGTGCCTGCACTTGAGATGCGACGGGAACGCCAGGAATTCTTTCCCGACCACGCAGGGAAAGGATCCCTCCTCTCGAGCTAGGAGGCGGAAATGGGGCTCTTCTGGATGTGGGCGGGACTTTCGTGCTTCCTCTCGAGTGGAGACGGGTATGTCGGGGAACTTCTTGAGTTGCAGCAAGGGTGTGAAGGACCCTTTGGAAGTTCCAGAGGTAAGGTGTGATTAGCCTCGAGACGCCTCAGCGGAAATGGGCCTCATCTCGCCTGGAGGGGAGAACCTCCTGGATTTTCTCGAGTTGCGTCAGGTGCTCTCGACTTATGACGGGGACCTCAGGGACCCGCTCTGGTGGCCGCAAGAAAGGCCAATCCCCATGCGAGTTGCTCTGGGGCCTCTCGGGATTCCTCTCCCGTCGATGCGGGGCCTAAGACCTTGTGCGGAGTCGGTGCCAGAACCTGAGGATTCCTCTCCAGTGCTGACATGGATCTTGGGGTACTTCTGGAGTCTCGCCAGGGGAGTCAGACCTCGTTTCGAGTGGGGGCATGCACGTGCGCTTTTCCTCCGGAGCTGTAGCAGCAGTATCACGCTTCCCTTTGCATGGATCAAGGGATCTGTAGCTTCCCCTCGAGGCTTTCCCACTAGGCCTTCACATGAGGCTTTCCCACAGGGCTGTCCCACGTGCCACCGTGGTGTGAGTGGATCCTCGGCTTGAAAGTCGAGGCAGTGCAGGGAAAACAGGTTTCCCTGGAATGGACTGAGAAATCTGGGGGACTCTGGGAATGGTGGCACGACCCTGGAGTTCCTGTCGCCTTTTCCTGTGGAGAGCGCCTCCTCTTGAGATGCGACGGGAACGCCGGGATTCTTTCCCAAACACGCAGGGAAAGGATACCCCCTGTCGAGCTAGGAAGGCGGAAACGGGGCTCCTCTGGATGTGGGCGCGTCTCTCGTGCTTCCTCTCGAGTGGAGACGGGTATGTCGGGGAACTTCTTGAGTTGCAGCAACGGTGTGAAGGACCCTTTGGAAGTTCCAGAAGTTTGGTGTGATTAGCCTCGAGAGGTCTCAGCGGAAATGGGCCTCCTCTCGCCTGGAGGGGAGAACCTCCTGGATTTTCTCGAGTTGCGGCCGGTGCTCTCGACTTACGACGGGGACCTCAGGGACCCGCTCTGGTGGCCTCAGGAAAGGCCAGTCCCCAGGAGAGTTGCTTGGGGGGCTCTCGGGATTCCTCTGCCGTCAATGTCGGTACCTAAGACCTTGTGTGGAGTCCGGTGCCGGAACCTGAGTTTTCCTCTCCAGTGCTGACATGGAACCTTGGGGTACTTCTGGGGTCTCCTCCAGGGGAGTCATTCCTCGTCTCAATGGGGGACATGCACGTGCGCTTTCCTGCCGAGCTGTTGCAGCAGTGTCACGCTTCCCTTCGCGTGGATCAAGGGATCTGTGGCTTTCCCGAGCTTCCACGAGGCTTTTCCCACGAGGCTTTCCCACAGGGCCTGCCCACGTGCCACCGTGGTGTGAGTCGATCTTCGGCTTGAAAGTCGACGCAGTGCAGGGTAAACAGGTTTCCCTGTAATGGACTGAGACACCTGGTTGTCTCTGGGAATGGTGTCACGACCCTGGAGTTCCTCTCGCCTTTCCTGTGGAGAGCGCCTCCTCTTGAGATGCGACGGGAACGCCGGGAATTCTTTCCCGACCAAGCAGGGAAAGGATCCCTCATCTCAGGCTAGGACTCGGAAACGGGGCTCCTCTGGATGTGGCCGGGACTCTCGTGCTTCCTCTCAAGTGGAGACGGGTATGTCGGGGAACTTCTTGAGTTGCAGCAAGGGTGTGAAGAACCCTTTGGAAGTTCCAGAGGTTAGGTGTGATTAGCCTCGAGACGCCTCAGCGGAAATGGGCCTCATCTCGCCTGGAGGGGAGAACCTCCTGGATTTTCTCGAGGTGCAGCAGGTGCTCTCGACTTACTACGGGACCTCAGGGACCCGCTCTGGTGGCCTCAGGAAAGGCCAGTCCCATGCTAGTTGCTCGGGGCCTCTCGGGATTCCTCTCCCGTCTATGCCGGGGCATAAGATCTTGTGTGGAGTCGGTGCCGAACTTAGCATTCCTCTCCAGTGCTGACATGAATCTTGGTGTTCTTCTGTAGTCTCCCCAGTGGAGTCAGTCCTCGTCTCGAGTGGGGGCATGCACATGCGCTTTCCTCTCGAGCTGTAGCAGCAGTGTCACGCTTCCCTTCGCGTGGATCAAGGGATCTGTGGCTTTCCCTCGAGGCTTTCCAACGAGGCTTTCCCACAGGGCTGTCCCACGTGCCACCGTGGTGTGAGTCGATCTTCGCTTGAAAGTCGAGGCAGTGCAGGGAAAGCAGGTTTCCCTGGAATGGACTGAGACATCCTGGGGACTCTGGGAATGTGGAACGACCCTGGAGTTCCTTTCGCCTTTCCTGTGGAGAGCGCCTCCTCTTGAGATGCGACGGAAACGCCAGGAATTGTTTCCCGACCACGCAGGGAAAGGATCCCTCCTCTCGAGCTAGGAGGCGAAACGGGGCTCCTCTGGATGTGGCGGGACTCTCGTGCTTCCTCTCGAGTGTAGACGGGTATGTCGGGGATCTTCTTGAGTTGCAGCAAGGGTGTGAAGTCGCTTTGGGAGTCCAGAGGTTAGGTGTGATTAGCCTCGAGATGCTCAGCGGAAATGGGCCCTCATCTCTCGCCTGGAGGGGAGAACCTCCTGGATTTTCTCGAGTTGGGGCAGGTGCTCTCGACTTACGACGGGGACCTCAGGGACCCGCTCTGGTGGCCTCTGGAAAGACCAGTCCCCAAGCGAGTTGTTCGGGGGCCTTCGGATTCCCTCTCCGTCGATGCCTAAGATCTTCCGTGCCGAACCTGAGTATTCCTCTCCTGTGCTGACGTGGATCTGGGGACTTCTGGAGTCTCCCAGTAGAGTCAGTCCTCCTCTCGAGTGGGGCATACACGTGCGCTTTCCTTCCGAGCTGTAGCAGCAGTGTCATGCTTCCCTTCGCGTGGATCAAGGGATCTGTGGCTTTCCTCGAGGCTTTCCCACGAGGCTTTCTTTCTGCCGGGTCCAGCCCCGGTGGATCCAGGGAATTCGAAGTGGACGGCGTTGGCGTGGAAAGACTTGTTTGTTTATTAATGTAAGATAGATTAAGAAACTATAGTGTAATAAGAAGATTAAGTGGAGGAAGAGGGCTGAATAGCTTGGTTTACGCGGAAGGCCAATAAAATTCCAGACAAGGAATTTGCACCATCTACGTTGGGCCACCGGCGCCCGCTTGAATATCTAAGGGTGCTTCGCCTTAAGCTCCCTTTGTGCGGGTCTTAACAGCCGGGGCAAGTAAGTAGACCTGGCGAGCCTCCGCGCCCCAGATGGAGATTCAGCCTGAAGTTAAAGTAAAGAGCAGAGAGAGGGAAGGGGAGAGAAGAGGAGAGAGAGAGACATGGGGGAGCCAGAGTCCCAAGAAACCAGGCCGAGAGACTAGTTCGAGAAACTGATCCGATCCTTTATTGTTCAGAAGGCCTTTTATACTTTTGATAAAACATGGAGATCAATGGGTAACACAGAATTATGTAGCGTTCGCAGCCCAGACTCTTTCTATACATCATTTTGTATACAAAAGGTCTCAGGTGATTTACATTATCTTCTGGCCAAGAAGCTTGTTAACACTTTTTAGCTCTCTTCCTTAATGAATGTTGATTTTGTTTCCCCTGAAGTGTTTTTCTTTAATTTGCATCTCCTTAAAGCATTAAAGTTACATCTCTATAGAACAAAGGTGCAGTGGGATATAACAAAGAAGGTACTTAACTCAAAGATCTAATGTTGCTAATACCAGGTCTACTACTTGTTTTTCTATATACCAACTATATCTAAAAAATAAAGGATATGAAAATTTGGCAGCAAGCATTGACTCAACAAATGAAACTTTTAATCAGTCCTATTCTAAAGATTTTGACTCTTCGGAAGCCCTACATTCCTAGGATGTTTTAAGCTTCCTGTGCCTCCTGCAGTCAGGAGGCCTCAAACAATCACACTCGCAGAGTCCTGCAGGCAGGCTAGAAAGCCATCGAGGGGTTTTTAGATTGAAACACTCTTCAAATGCAGAAGACTGAAACCCTGAATTGACTTTTTCCAGAAAATGTCAGAAGAGTGGAAAAGCAGAGCACAAAAGCCGGCAGATTTTTGTTGGGGTACATGCTTAGGAATTTCCAGAGGGGTCCCTGAAGTCTGAGCACGCCTTGCGAATGTCAGCTTCCTTCCTCATGACCTTGTCACGGGCGGGATTCCTCACTCTGGCTCCCGGCATCTCACCCTTTTTAATTTTAAATAATTAATTATTTATGTTTAAAATCAGGTGCAGTTCGGTCTCGAGATTCCGAATGCTCTGCCGAAGAATCTAGACAATATAGGGAAGTATGATTATGAGGAGCAAGATTATAGACAGTAGACAGAACAGTCTTCAGAAATGAAGTAGAGAAAGTGTGGGAAAAGTCATTGGCTTCTCCTGCGGTGGTAAAATCTAATCGGAGTGTTCCAAGGTCTGAATCTGATTATGAAGTTTCCCTAAGTCTAAACTAATATCTGAGCTGTTCCAAAATACCTAAACCTTGATTTTTTAACATATTGGGCATTTACACTTGTTGAGTCAATGATTGCTGTTGTAGTAACAATAACAGTTGTTGTAACACAGCAAGAACATAATTATCATATCAATAAGTTGTTACAGTTATAGGACATCTTTAAAACCACAGAAGAGCAGACATTACTTTGAGGAGTTAAACAAGATGAAAACATCCATGGTTCACAAGTCGCTACATTAGGTACATTAAGTTTTCTGGAATCATTGGTGAAAAGAAGAACATAAGGAGAGGATAGACAAGCCAAAATAGAGTAAATAGAGTCATTTTCTGGTTGGAGTTTGTGCTGCAGCAGCTGTTAGTCCTGCCGGGATCTTGATGTTTCTTTTGCCTCTTTTGCCGGTAGGAGCAGCGGCCTTCACCCCGCCCTCTGACACTGGCGCTGTTATGGGGCTGCGAGTGCGGTGCACTGGGTTCCGTCAGTCAGGCTGGCCCCGCCGCGCAGCTTTTGGTGCGCGGCTGTTTCCCGGCGTGGTGGTGGCAGAGAAGTTCCCTTTTTCTTTTGTGGCGAATCAGTCTGTCCGGGAATCCAAGTTGACGAATCTGCACCCTGTGGAAAAAAATATAAACACTTTCCTCGACCCGCAGTAAATTTTGGGTCGGGATCTTTTTGTTATCTGGAGGAGATCTTTTTGGCTTTACTAATGGCTTTTTATTTACTGTTTCAAACGAATCAGCATTTAACTTATTACAAAGAGAACATGTTGTAAAATCTGATGGGGGAAACTATACTTAATTTCTCTCTTTTTAATTTTTTGAATTAACAAAGCACGTGAGGGTAAATGATGCAAGATCTGATCACAAGAATTTCCTATAGCAATCTGCCAATCATCAACATTTGAAAAGCATCAAGTTGTCTCTGTTATATGGAAGTGCAATTTTTGATGGTTCTTTATTAAACAATTTAATAAATCAGTATATTTGAATTAATCTTTTTTAATGTAATATGTCAGTAATTTTTCCTTAGGCAGAGGCCACTGTT
>NW_017199171.1:0-7422 GCF_001704415.2 Capra hircus | reverse complement strand
GCGCTGAGACTGGGCGGCCAAGCAACGCTGAAGGAGCCCTGTGTTGCCCTTCACTTCCCTCTGACAGAGCTCTCACTGCTGGAGCCCGGCAGTGTGCAACCCACCAGCCCCCTAAGCCCTCCTCAAGGACGCTTGGGACCTAAGTGCAAAGGCAAGCAGGGGCAGAGCTGAAGCCAGGCGCGCCAGTGGCGTCTCCCAGCCTCACACAGCCTGCTCCTTCCTGGGGAGGGAGCCTAAAAGCAAGGCAAGTCTGCGCAAGGCTCGCCTATGGCAGAGCATCTTGGCGCCAGGAACTCTGCCAGATCGGACTCTGAACAGAGCTAGAGCTCTGCCGTACTGGAGGCGCACTTAGCTTCGTGTAAGCAGGCTTTCAGCTTGACGGGGACTGGCTGCCTCCTCTTCCCCGAGGAGGCTCTCTTCCCTGCTGGCTGTGCACTTGCCTATCAGGCGGGGGCACAGGGTTCCTCCAGCAGGTCTTGCCTCAGGGCTGCTTCCCCTGAGTTTGGGCTGTGGGCAGGAACCCAGACAGGCAGTGTCAGGGCCCAACCTCCTGCACATGTCTCTACTGGGGGAGGAGAGTGGCGGGGAACCTACGTCTGTCACACACTTTCTAGGCACCCACGGAGTCAGCCTCTGGTTGGGCTGCAAAACCCAGCCAGGGCCCTTGGAACCTGGTGCTCTCCGTGTGGCGCTGACTCGGCCAAGCAACCGCTGAAGGAGCCCTGCTGTTTTCGATCCCTCCTACAGAACTCTCACTTCTGGAGCCCTTGGTAGTGTGCAACCACCAGCCCCTGAGCCCTCCTCAAGGACGCTTGGGACCTAAGTGCAAAGGCAAGGCAGGGGAAGAGCTGAAGCCAGGAAGCGCCAGTGGCGTCTCCCAGCCTCACACAGCCTGCTCCTTCCTAGGGAGGGAGCCTAAAAGCAAGGTAAGTCTGGGCAAGGCTCGCCCATGGCAGAGCAGCTCGCGACGGGAACTCTGCCAGATCGGGGCTCTGAGCAGAGCCAGAGCTCTGCCGTACTGGAGGCGCACCTAGCTCCCTGCAAGGAGGCTTTCAAACCCAAACTAACCACATACCCCAAACCCGAACCACATACCCAACCCGAACCCCAAACCCCATATCCTGAATCTGAACCCTATCCCAACCCCAAACCCCAAACCCTGAACAGGGAACTCCAAACCCCTTACCCGAACTCAAACCCTAACCCAATCCCCAAACTCCGAACCCCAAAACACCTAACCGTACCGAACCCCTAACCCTAACCCAAACCCCTAACCCGAGCCCACCCAAACCCAAACCCCTCAACCCCGAACCGCCAAACCCCAAACCGGAACCCCAACCAAACCCAACCCGAACCCAAACCCAACCCAACCCCAAACCCAAACCCAAAACCGCACACCCCCAAACCTCTAAGCCGAACCCCGAACTGCCAACCCCTAATTCCTAACCCGAACAGCAAAACTCGAAACTGCACCTCACACCCCCAACCCCAAACCATGAACCCAATCCCCTGAACCCCAAACCCCAAACCTCAAATCTCGACCCCCGAACCACAAACCTCACATACTCAACCCCTAATCGGAACCTCAAACCGAATCCCCAAACCCCAAACCCAAATCCTAAACCCCTAATCCCTAACCCAAACCGTCAACCCAGAAACCGAACCCCTAATCCCCAACCCCCAACCCTCAACCCAAACCCCAAACCCATAACTGGAACCCCAAACGCGAACCCCTCACCCAAATCCCAAACTCCAAACCCCAAACCCCTAAGCCTTAACCTAAACTGCCAACCCCTAACCCGAACCGAGAATCCCTACCCCGAACCCCAAACCCCAAATCCTAACCCGAACCCCTAACCCAAACCCCAAACCCAAACCGCGAACCCCAAACCCCTAACCCGAATCCCAAATCCCCAACCCCAACCGTGAACCTCAAACCCCAAACCCCTAACCCTAACCTCAAACCCCAAACCCCAACTGCGAACCTCTAAACCAATCCGAGAACCCCTAACCTGATCCCCAAACCCCAAACCCAAGCCCCAAACTCAAACCGCGAGCCCCAAACCCCAAACCCTTAACCCGATCCTCAAACCCCAAACCCCAACTGCAAACCCCTAATCTGAACCGAGAACCCATAACCTGATCCCCAAACCCCAAACCCCTAAGCTGAACCTTGAACCCCTAATCGGAACCCCAAACCCCAAACGAGAACGCGAACCCGGAACCCCAAACCCTGAACTCCAAACCCCAAACCCGAACCCTGAACCCTAACCCGAACCCGAATCCAAACCCTAAGAAGGGAGGGATTCCCGTAACCCGAACTCTGAACCTGAACCCTAACAAGTTGAGGGGATGCCGGCACCCTAACCCTAACCCTAACCCTAACAATAAAACTCTAAAAGAAAAAGAAACTTTTCTGGCCTAAGCCCGCCCCTTGCGGTCCCCCATCCGCTCAAAGCAAAAAAGGCAAGCCCGGACTGGAACTTCTGACCCACAAAGCCAGATTGCATGTTTACTCGGCCGTCAGCCTAACCGCTATGCTAACAAAGCCCCCCGGGTTTCATGCTGCTCCCAGGCACTCTTCAAGCCTCGGCCCGCCAGGGCAGGCTAATAAAGAACTATGGGCCCCATTAGCGCTCACTTTAAGCCCTAACCGTAACCTGAACCCTGACCCTGACCTGAACCCTAACCCAAACCGAACTCTAAGAAGAGGGGGGTTCCCCGAATTCTAACCCTAACCCCGAACCCGAACCCGAGCGAGTTGGGGGTTGCCCGAACCCTAACCCTAACAGGGGAAGAAAAAAAGAACCCCCCCCCGTGAAAAGGGAAAAGCCGCCCTGAACCTGCCTGCTGCTATGCTACAGAGGCTTGCTGTTTCAGGCAGCGCTCCCGGGCCCTCTTCAAGCCTCTGCGCGCCAGGGTCTGGCTCTATAGAATATCATGGCTGTCCTAGGTCATCTTTGCTTCTTATCCCTAAATCATAGACAGATGAGCTGAGAAAAAGCTTGGGTTGTCTCGGTGGGGTGGATCTGCTTGTCCTTGTGTTTCCCCTGGAGGCAGTCGCGGTCCCGCGGCCTGGCCTGGCAGGGGCGTGGGGGCGGGGCGCACCGTGCGCCTCGGGGGCGGGGCGAGCCTGGGCGGCTGGTCAGGGGCGCGGCTCACGGGGAGCGGGTCTGGGGCGGGGTGAACATGGCGGCGCCTCGGGGCCAGGGGTCCCCAGTTGTGCTCTCAGGGCTCGCCATTGCAGCTGGGACTGCTCGTTTCGTGGGCTCCTGGGTCCCCGTCGATTGGCATCCAGCGAGCAGAGCGCAGGGCTGTGGACCACAGGTAAGGGAACTCGGACTCGGCGGAGCAGGGAACCATGTCTTCTGCCCTTTGTTTGCAGTCTCGGAGCCGACTGAAATGGCGATCGCAGAAAAGCCTCGCCTTTTGGGCCGAGGGTTTTACCGCTTCACCCCTTTGCATACAGCTCAGACCCGCGCGCTTTTCCCAAGCAGCCGAGTGTATTGCTTCCTACAGGCCTGGAGAGGATAACAGGCAGGAAGGCCAGGGGTCTCCAGACAGAGAAAATAAACTGCAAGTGTCAGACGTTTTTTTCTCTCTCTTAAGAGGCAGGAGGAGACCAAAGAGGGCTGCGGTTTTTTTTTCTCCATCTTGATACAAATGTAAAAGAAGGTTTCTCTGAAAATTCTGTGTTGCCATGACAACTCCTGGCTCCACCTGAATTTAACTTTTCTCAAACCTTGAACTAAGCAATGCATTGTTCTTATGGAAATGTTTGTCTTAAGGTATGTTAATGTCTTCAGGTCAGTTCCCCCTAAGGGCTCAGAAACGACTCGACAAACCGGTTTGTCTTACTCATACCTGGTTCTCTTAACCTCTGTGAATGAAACTATATATTTGCTTGGAAATCTGCCTTTCTTCAAGATTCATGTCCATCATTTTCTGGCCTGGGATGACTCATCTGCTGCCAATGTGATCTCAATGCATGCTGTGGGTGAGGGGCCTGGTGCCATTCTCTGAGACATTGTCTTTCTTTCCTTAGCAGACTGCTAGTGGCTGTATAACATCTGGCTAAAGACTAGCAGGGGGTACTCTTTCTTCCCCCTTTGAATGTCTACGTCAGCAGCTCTCTCGATCTCTTTTCTACTTGAATCAAACTTTTTCACAGAAAACCTCTGAGCCATCAAGCTTCGTCACTTGCCCTGGATTGAATTCTCCTCTGGAGGCCAAGAATGCTGGCATCTTTTGTGGTTTAGCAGCCACCTTTCAGCCTTTTGTAATTCATATTGAATCTTCATTTCAGATGGCAGATGCATTCCACGGTATTGCCAACTGAAGTCTTGTCATCGCTATGGAGTCTCTGTCCATGGCTTGAGGGTATTTTTTCAGCAATCATGTATCATTTCCAGTGTGCCAGTCTTGTCATCCTCATTCCATCCATAGCAAAGTCTTTTATTAATGTTGACGTGATTGAAGGGAATTGTTTGTTTCAATTCCCTTTCAGATTGTTATTTGCTGGTGTATACAGATAACACTGTGTCGTCATTCATTTGTATCCGTTTGGACAGCTTGATAGTTGTCTTTAGTTTCTTTAATTTCTCATAATTGAAGATGACCCTGGCTCATATATTTACAGTCTCACCCCTAGTCTCAGTCATTTCTTCAAAGAACTGTCCTTTTTTTTAACATGACATTATTTTTGACTGTGCTGGGTCTTTATTGCTCCTTTGTCTAGTTGTAGTGAGCAGAGGCTACCTTCTAGTTGCTGTGCCATGGCTTCTCATTGCAGTGCTTTCTCTGTGTGCAGAACTTGGGCTCTGGAGCATGCAAACGTCAAGAGTTGTTCAAGGGCTTCAATTGCCCCTGGGCGTGTGGAATCTTCTACACAGGAATTGAACCCGTGTTTCCCTGCATCGGTAGGCAGCTTCTTTACCACCAGGCCATCGGAGATGTTTCCTGTTCCCTTTTATTAGAGAATGATATTTAAAACATACATGTAGGAGCCTCAATATGCTCAGCTGACCAATACATGGAGATATATCTCCATGTATTCCCAGCTCACCTTTGAACATATTCAGTTAAAGGTAATTTTGTGATGATGTCTCCAACCTGATCCACCACGACATGGACATTGTAACGTTTCCTTTTGTTTATCTGGAACTTTGCCTTCCAATGGTAAGATACCTGGCTTCCACCGCTTGTCATACACCAGAATTCAGTGCTTGTCCCACGTGGTTACTGAAAAAAAAAAAAACTGTCAGATTGTCTTTCAAAGGGGCTCTGCGTGCATCGCACCAGTATCTTGAGTATGTTTTTGTATGATAGTTTACTATCAGTATACCCTCAGTGGCCAGGTGTCTATTTCAGTCGTTACCAATTATGAATGGGCTTGTTTG
This sequence comes from Capra hircus, assembly GCF_001704415.2. NCBI lineage: Eukaryota > Metazoa > Chordata > Mammalia > Artiodactyla > Bovidae > Capra > Capra hircus. The sequence goes on along the minus strand of NW_017199171.1, from coordinate 2,023 downwards.
CTCTAGTGTTCTTGGACAATTCGAGTACAGTTTCTTTGTCAGATGTGCATTTTTTTAGGAAAAGAGTTGTATTGATTGTTGGCTGTGTTGCATCTTTGTGTGTGGGCTTTTCTCTAGTTTTGGTGAGCATGGGCCATAACGAGTGGTTTGCAGGCTTCTCACTGCAGTGTGTCCTCTTGTTGAGGGGCACAGGCTCACGGGCTTCAGTGGCTGCGGCATGTGAACTCGGCATCGTGGCTTCCAGGATCTAGAGCACAGGCTCGGCAGTTGTGGCACACGGGCTCCATAGGATGTGGCATCTTCCCATCCTAGGGATCGCACATGCATCTCCAGCACTGGCAGGTGGATTCTTGACTATGGAACCACCAGGGCATATTTTGAGATTCTAGTTTTCCACACACGTATCTAGTGAAAGAGGCCAGGATCAAGAGGCATGGCAGCTGGGAATCCTCAGCCACAGCTCTGGTGTGCTATCCAAAGCTCTGGGGCCTTTGGTGAGCAGCTCAGCTTCCCTGGGACTGTTTCCTCCCGTCAGAAATGCCCTGCTTTTGGACTGTAGCCCACCAAGCTCCTCTGTCCCTAGGATTTCTGAGACCAGAGTACTGCAGGTGGTGCCATTTCCTTCTCTGCTGCTGCTGCCACGTCGCTTCAGTCGTGCCTGACTCTGCGCGACCCCATAGACAGCAGCCTACCAGGCTCCTCTGTCCCTGGGATTCTCCAGGCAAGAACACTGGAGTGGGTTGCCATGTCCTCCTCCAGTACATGAAAGTGAAAAGTGAAAGTGAAGTCACTCAGTGAAGTCGTGTCCGACTCTTAGTGACCCCGGGGTTGCAGCCTACCAGGCCTCCTCTGTCCGTGGGATTCTCCAGGCAATGGTACTGGAGCGGGCTGCCATTGCCTTGTCTGATTTCCTTCTCTGCAAGATAGCGTTTGGAAGCTCTTTTCTCCTGGATATTGCTTTTGATGAAGGAAGGGGGTTCCCTTCCAGGGCTTGAGAGTGAGTTCTTGTCTGACACTGGGCAATGAGTTGTCTGAGGAGAGGAGTGCTGTCCAAGCGAGAGGCTTCATTGGGAAGGGCTGCCGGGTGGAGGGCAGGAGGGTGAGGGAAACGGAGAGAACCACTCTGTCACGTGGCTCGCACTCTCAGGTTTTATGGTCATCGGGTTCATTTCTGGTTTGTCTCTTGCCAGGCATTCTGAATTGGGATCCTTCTTGGGGGCACACGCATCACTCAGCCGAGATGGATTCCAGCGAAGTGCATCCTGGGAGGTTGGTAGGACCTCTGAACTGGAGCCTCCCATCTCCTGACCTCTCCAGAATTCTGGTTGGTGGTAGCTTGTTCGTTCCTTGTTCCTTCCCAGGACTCCTGTTGTGAGATGACTCCTGCAAGTGTTTCTTTTCTCTGTTGCCTGGCCAGGGTGGGTGGTCCGTGGTTCATTTAGCAGTTTCTTTTTTGGTTCTCTCGAGTAAGGTCCTCCACAAGGGTAAATGTATGAAATGATAAAAGGCAATGTGTTAACTCATTTGTATTCATAATGGCGTAAGTTGGCTTGTTTTGTGTATGTTAGACCTGATCACCAGACGAAGGTCATGTAGAACGTTTGTAGTTTTCTAAAATTTCAATAGTTTTTAAAATGGAGTTACCTTGTTGCAAAGTTTGTGTGTATGTTCATATTTTTTTAAACAGTTATTTCTTTTTAGTTGATTGATCATTGCTTTACAATATTGGTTTGATTTGTCATACATCCACATGAATTGACCATAGGGTTACTATGTCCTCTTGCTCTGGAATCTCCCTCCCACCTCGCACGCATTCCCACCTCTCTAGGTTACTACTGAGCCCCAGTTTGAGTTCCCTGAATCATACAGCAAATTCCCATTGGTTGTCTATTTACAAAGGTGGTGTACCTGCATCCATGCTGCTCTCTCCATTCATCTCACCCTCTCCCTCTTGTTCCCCACCCTCGTCTGTAAGTCTGTTCTCTATGTCTGCACCTCCATTGCTGCTCTGTGAACAGACTCG
>NW_017199170.1:0-7422 GCF_001704415.2 Capra hircus | reverse complement strand
GACTTAGACATCTGGAGGACTCTGGGAATGGTGCAAGACCCTGGCAGTCCTCTCGCCTTTCCCGTGGAGAGTGCCTACTCTTGAGATGCGACGGGAACGCCGGGAATTCTTTCCCGACCACGCAGGGAATGGATCCTCCTCTCGAGCTAGGAGGCGGAAACGGGGGCTCCTCTGGATGTGGGCGCGGACATTCGTGCTTCCTCTCGAGTGGAGACGGGTATGCACGGGAACTTCTTGAGTTTCAGCAAGGGTGTGAAGGACCTTTTGGAAGTTCCAGAGGTTAGGTGTGATTAGCCTTGAGACGCCTCAGCGGAAATGGACCTTATCTCTCCTGAGGGGAAACCTCTGGATTTTCTCGAGTTGCGGCAGGTGCTCTCGACTTAGGTCGGGGACCTCAGAGACCCGCTCTGGTGGCCTCAGGAAAGGCCAGTCCCCATGCGAGTTGCTCGGGGGCCTCTCGGGATTCCTCTCCCGTCGATGCCGGTCCTAAGACCTTGTGTGGAGTCGGTGCCGGAACCTGAGGATTCCTCTCCAATGCTGACATGGATCTTGGAGTACTTCTGGAGTCTCCCCAGGGACTCAGTCCTCGTCTCGAGTGGGGGCATGCACGTACGCTTTACTCCCGAGCTGTAGCAGCAGTGTCACGCTTCCCTTCACGTGGATCAAGGGATCAGTGGCTTTCCCTCGAGCCTTTCCCAGGAGGCTTTCCCACGAGGCTTTCCCATAGGGCTGTCCCACGTCCCACCGTGGTGTGAGTCGATCCTCGGCTTGAAAGTCTAAACAGTGCAGGGAAAACAGGTTTCCCTGGAATGGACTGAGATATCTGGAGGACTCTGGGAATGGTGGCACAACCCTGGAGTTCCTCACGCCTTTCCTGTGGAGAGTGCCTCCTCTTGAGATGCGACAGGAACGCCCGGAATTCTTTCCCGACCACGCAGGGAAAGGAATCCGTCTCTCGAGCAAGGAGGCGGAAACGGGTCTCCTCTGGATGTGGGCGGGACTCTCGTGCTTCATCCTGAGTGGAGTCGGGTATGCCGGGGAACTTCTTGAGTTGTAGCAAGGGTGAGAAGGACCCTTTGGAAGTTCCAGAAGTTAGGTGTGATTAGCCTCTAGAAGCCTCAGCGAAATGGGCCTCATCTCCCCTGGAGGGGAGAACCTCCTGGATTTTCTCGAGTTGCGGCAGGTGCTCTCGACTTACGACGGGGACCTCAGGACCTGCCTCTGGTTGGCCTCAGGAAAGGCCAAACCCCATGTGAGTTGCTCACGGGGCCTCTCGGGATTCCTCTCCCCGTCGATGTCCGGGGCTTAAGACCATGTGTGGAATTGGTGTCGGAACCTGAGGATTACTCTCCAGTGCTGACATGGATCTTGGGGAACTTCTGGAGCCTACCCAGGGGACTCAGTCCTCGTCTCGAGTTGGGGCATCCACGTGAGATTTTGCTCCCGAGCTGAAGCAGCAGTGGCACGCTTCCCTTCGCATGGATCAAGGGATCTGTGGCTTTCCCTCGAGGCTTTCCCACGAGGCTTTCCCACAGGGCTGTCCCACGTGCCACCGTGGTGTGAGTCGATACTCGGCTTGAAAGTCGAGGCAGTGCAGGGAAAACGGGTTTCCCTGGAATGGACTGAGACATCTGGGGGACTCTGGGAATGGTGGCACAACCCAGGAGTTCCTCTCGCCTTTCCTGTGGAGAGCGCCTCCTCTTGAGATGCGACGGGATCCCCGGGAATTCTTTCCCGAACACGGCAGGGAAAGGATCCCTCCTCTCGAGCTAGGAGGCAGAAACGGGTCTCCTCTGGATGTGGGCGGGACTCTCGTGCTTCCTCTCGAGTGGAGACGGATATGTCGGGGAACTTGTTGAGTTGCAGCAAGGGTGTGAAGGACCCTTTGGTAGTTCCAGAGGTTAGGTGTGATTAGCCTCGAGACCCCTCAGCGGAAATGGGCCTCATCTCGCCTGGAGGGGAGAACCTCCTGGATTTTCTCGAGTTGTGGCAGGTGCTCTCGAGTTATGACGGGGACATCAGGGACCCTCTCTGGTGGCCTCAGGAAAGGCCAGACGCCATGCGAGTTGCTCGGGGCCCTCTCAGGATTCCTCTCCCGTAGATGCAGTCGCCTAAGACTTTGTGTGGAGTCGGTGCGGAACCTGAGGATTCCTCTCCAGTGCTGACATTGATCTTGGGGGTACTTCTCGGCGTCTCCCCAGGGGAGTCAGTCCTCGTCTCGAGTGGGGGCATGCACGTGCGCGTTCCTCCCGAGCAGTAGCAGCAGTGTCACGCTTGCCTTCGCGTATGTCAAGGGTTCTGTGGCTTTCCCTCGAGGCTTCCCCACGAGGCTTTCCCACCGAGGCCTTCACATAGGGCTCTCCCACGTGCCACCCTGGTGTGAGTCGATCCTCGGCTTGAAAGTCGAGGCAGTGCAGGGAAAACAGGTTTCCCTGGAATGGACTGAGACATCTGGGGGACTCTGGGAATGTGGCACGACCCTGGAGTTCCTCTCGCCTTTCCTGTGGAGAGCGCCTCCCCTTGAGATGCGACGGGAATGCCGGGGAATTCTTTCCCGACCACGCAGGGAAAGGATCCCTCCTCTCGAGTTAGGAGGACGAAACTGGGCTCCTCTGGATGTGGGCGGGACTCTCGTGCTTCCTCTCGAGTGGAGACGGGTATGTCCGGGAACTTCTTGAGTTGCATCAAGGGTGTGAAGGACCTTTTGGAAGTTCCAGAGGTTAGGTGTGATTAGCCTCGAGACGCCTCAGCGGAAATGGGCCTCATCTCGCCTGGAGGGGAGAACCTCCTGGATTTTCTCGAGTTGCGGCAGGTGCTCGCGACTTACGACGGGGTCCTCAGGGACCTACTCTGGTGGCCTCAGGAAAGGCCAGTCCCCATGCGAGTTGCTCGGGGGCCTCTCGGGATTCCTCTCCCGTCGATGCCGGGGCGTAAGACCATGTGTGGAGTCGGTGTCGGAACCTGAGGATTCCTCTCCAGTGCTGACATGGATCTTGGGGTACTTCTGGAGTCTCTAGAGGGGAGTCAGTCCTCGTCTCGATTGGGGCATGCACGTGCGTTTTCCTTCCGAGCTGTAGCAGTAGTGTCACGCTACCCTTCACGTGGATCAAGGGATTCTAGGCTTTCCCTCAAGGCTTTCCTAGGAGGATTTCCCACGAGGCTTTCCCACGATGCTTTCCCACAGGGCCATCCCACGTGCCACCGTGGTGTGAGTCGATCCTCGGCTTGAAAGTCGGAAACAGCGCAGGGAAAACAGATTTCCCTTGAATGGACTTAGACATCTGGAGGACTCTGTAAATGGTGGCACGACCCTGGAGTTCCTCTCGCCTTTCCCGTGGAGAGTGCCTCCTCTTGAGATGCGATAGGAACACCGGGAATTGTTTTCCGACCACGCAGGGAAAGGTTCCCTCCTCTCGGGATAGGAGGCGGAAATGGGGCTCTTCTGGATGTGGGCCTGACTCTCGTGCTTCTCTCTCGAGTGGAGACGGGTATGTCGGGGAACTTCTTGAGTTGCAGCAAGGGTGTGAAGGACCCTTTGGAAGTTCCAGATGTTAGATGTGATTAGCCTCAAAACGGCTCAGCGGAAATGGGCCTCATCTCGCCTGGAGGGGAGAACCTCCTGGATTTTCTCGAGTTGCGGAAGGTGCTGTGGACTTAAGATGGGGACCTCAGGGACCCGCTCTGGTGGCCTCAGGAAAGGTCAGGCTCCATGCGAGTTGCTCGGGGGCCTCTCGGGATTCCTCTCCCGTCGATGCCGGCGCTTAAGACCTTGTGTGGAGTCAGTGCCGGAACCTGAGAATACCTCTACAGTGCTTACATGGATCTTGGGGTACTTCTGGAGTCTCCCAGGTGAGTCAGTCCTCATATCTATTGGGGCATGCATGTGCAATTTCCTCCCGAGCTGTAGCAGCAGTGTCACTCTTCCCTTCGCGTGGATCCAGGAATCTGTGGCTTTACTTGGAGGCTTTCCCACGAGGCTTTCCCACGAGGCTTTCCCACAGGGCTGTCCCACGTGCCACCGTGGTGTGAGTCGATCCTCGGCTTGAAAGTCGAGGCAGTGCAGGGAAAACAGGTTTCCCTGGAATGGACTGAGACATCAGGGCGACTCTGGGAATGGTGGCATGACCCTGGAGTTCCTCTCGCCTTTCCTGTGGAGAGCGCCTCCTCTTGAGATGCGACGGGAACGCGGGGAATTCTTTCCCCACCTCGCAGGGAAAGGATCCCTCCTCTCGAGCTAGGAGGCGGAAACGGGGCTCCTCTGGATGTGGCCGGGACTCTCGTGCTTTTTCTCGAGAGGAGACGGGTATGTCGGGGAACTTCTTGAGTTGCAGCAAGGGTGTGAAGGACGCTTTGGAAGTTCCAGACGTTAGATGTGATTAGCCTTGAGACGCCTTCAGCGGAAAATGGGCCTCATCTCGCCTGGAGGGGAGAACCTCCTGGACTTTCTCTAGTTGCGGCAGGTGCTTTCGACTTACGATGGGGACCTCAGAGACCCGCTCTGGTTGCCTCAGGAGAGGCCAGTCCCCATGCGAGTTGCTCGGGGCCTCTCGGGATTCCTCTCCCTCGATGCCGGGGCCTAAGACCTTGAGTGGAGTCGGTGCCGAAACCTGTGGATTCCTCTCCAGTGCTGACATGGATCTTGGGGTACTTCTGGAGTCTCCCCAGGGGAGTCAGTCCTCGTCTCGAGTGGGGACATGCACGTGCTCTTTCCGCCCGAGCTGTAGCAGCAGTGTCACGCTTCCCTTCGCGTGGATCAAGGCATCAGGGGCTTTCCCTTGAGGCTTTCCCACAGGACTGTCCCACGTGCCACCGTGGTGTGAGTCGATCCTCGGCTTGAAAGTCGAGGCAGTGCAGGGAAAACAAGTTTCCCTGGAATGGACTGAGACATCTGGAGGACTCTGGGAATGGTGGCACGACCCTGGAGTTCCTCTCGCCTTTCCTGTGGAGAGTGCCTCCTCTTGAGATGCGACAGGAACGCCGGGAATTCTTTCCCGACCACGCAGCGAAAGGAACCTGTCTCTCCGAGCAAGGAGGCGGAAACGGGGCTCCTCTGGAAGTGGGCGGGACTCTCGTGCTTCCTTTCGAGTGGAGACGGGTATGTCGGGCAACTTCTTGAGTTGCAGCAAGGGTGTGAAGGACCCTTTGGAAGTTCCAGATGTTAGGTGTGATTAGCCTCGAGACGCCTCAGTGGAAATGGGCCTCATCTCGCCTGGAGGGGAGAACCTCCTGGATTTTCTCGAGTTGGGGCAGGTGCTCTCGACTTACGACGGGGACCTCAGGGACCTGCTCTGGTGGCCTCAGGAAAGGCCAATCCCCATGCGAGTTGCTCAGGGGCCTCTCGGGATTCCTCTCCCATCGATGCCGGGGCGTAAGACCATGTGTGGAGTTGGTGTCAGAACCTGAGGGTTCCTCTCCAGTGCTGACATGGATCTTGAGGTACTTCTGGAGTCTCCCCAGGGGAGTCAGTCCTCGTCTCGAGTGGGGGCATGCACGTGCGCTCCGGAGCTGTAGCAGGAGTGTCACGCTTCCCTTCTCGTGGATCAAGGGATCAGGGGCTTTCCCTCGAGGCTTTCCCACGAGGATTTTCCACGAGGCTTTCCCACAGGGCTGTCCCACGTGCCACCATTGTATGAGTCGATCCTCGGCTTGAATGTCGAGGCAGTGCAGGGAAAACTGGTTTTCCTGGAATGGACTGAGCATCTGGGGGACTCTGGGAATGGTGGCACGACCCTGGAGTTCCTCTCGCCTTTCCTGTGGAGAGCACCTCCCCTTGAGATGCGACGGGAACGCCGGGAATACTTACTCGACCACGTAGGGAAAGGATCCCTCCTCTGGAATTATGAGGCAGAAACGGGGCTCCTGTGGATGTGGTCGGGACTCTCGTGCTTTCTCTCGAGTGGAAACGGGTATGTCGAGGAACTTCTTGAGTTGCAGCAAGGGTGTGAAGGACCCTTTGGAAGTTCCAGAGGTTAGGTGTGATTATCCTCGCGACGCCTCAGCACAAATGTACCTCATGTCGCCTGAAGGGAGAACCTCCTGGATTTTCTCGAGTTGCGGAAGGTGCTGTGGACTTAAGATGGGGACCTCAGGGACCCGCTCTGGTGGCCTCAGGAAAGGTCAGGCTCCATGCGAGTTGCTCGGGGCCTCTCGGGATTCCTCTCCCGTCGATGCCGGCGCCTAAGACCTTGTGTGGAGTCGGTGCCGTAACCTGAGAATACCTCTACAGTGCTTACATGGATCTTGGGGTACTTCTGGAGTCTCCCAGGTGAGTCAGTCCTCATATCTATTGGGGGCATGCATGTGCAATTTCCTCCCGAGCTGTAGCAGCAGTGTCATCTCTTCCCTTCGCGTGGATCCAGGAATCTGTGGCTTTCCTTAGAGGCTTTGCCACGAGGCTTTCCCACGACGTTTACCCACTGGCAGTCCCACGTGCCACCGTGGTGTGAGTGGATCCTCGGCTTCAAAGTCGAGGCAGTGCAGGGAAAACAGGTTTCCCTGGAATGGAGTGAGACATCTGGGGACGCTGGGAATGGTGGCACGACCCTGGAGTTCCTCTCGCCTTTCCTGTGGAGAGCGCCTCCTCTTGAGATGCGACGGGAACGCGGGGAATTCTTTCCCCACCACGCAGGGAAAGGATGCCTCCTCTCGAGCTAGGAGTCGGAAACGGGTCTCCTCTGGATGTGGGCGGGACTCTCGTGCTTCCTCTCGAGTGGAGACGGGTATGTCGGGAAACTTCTTGAGTTGCAGCAAGGGTGTGAAGGACCCTTTGGAAGTTCCAGATGTTAGATGTGATTAGCCTCCAGACGCCTCAGCGGAAATGGGCCTCATCTCGCCTGGAGGGTAGAACCTCCTGCATTTTCTCGAGTTGCGGCAGGTGTTCTCGACTTACGACAGGGACCTCAGGGACCCGCTCTGGTGCCCTCAGGAAAGGCCAGTCCCATGCGAGTTGCTAGGCGGCCTCTCGGGATTCCTCTCCCGGTGATGCCGGGGCCTAAGATCTTGTGTGGAGTCGGTGCCGGAACCTGAGGATTCCTCTCCAGTGATGACATGGATCTTGGGGTACTTCTGGAGTCTCCCCAGGTGCAGTCAGTCCTCATCTCGAGTGAGGCATGCACGTGCGCTTTCCTCCCGAGCTGTAGCAGCAGTGTCACGCTTCCCTTCGCGTGCATCAAGGGATCTGTGGCTTTCTCTCGAGGCTTTCCCAGGAGGCTTTCCCATGGCTTTCCACAGGGCTGTCCCACGTGCCGCCGTTTGTATGAGTCGATCCTCGGCTTGAAAGTCGAGGCAGTGCAGGGAAAACAGTTTTCCCTGGAATGGACTGAGCATCTGGGGACTCTGGGAATGGTGGCACGACCCTGGAGTTTCTCTCGCCTTTCCTGTGGAGAGCGCCTCCTCTTGAGATGCGACGGGAACGCGGAATAC
>NW_017199169.1:0-7422 GCF_001704415.2 Capra hircus | reverse complement strand
AACTTCTTGAGTTGCAGCAAGGGTGTGAAGGACCCTTTGGTAGTTCCAGAGGTAAGATGTGATTAGCCTCGAGACGACTCAGCGGAAATGGGGCACATCTCGCCTGGAGGGGAGAACCTCCTGGATTTTCTCAAGTTGCGGCAAGGGCTCTCGACTTACGACGGGGACCTCAGGGACCCGTACTGGTGGCCGCAGGAAAGGCCAGTCCCCATGCGAGTTGCTCGGGGGCCTCTCGGGATTCCTCTCCCGTCGATGCCGGGCCTAATATCTTGTGTGGAGTTGGTGCCGGACCTGTGGATTCCTCTCCTGTGCTGACATGGATCTTGGGGTACGTCTGGAGACTACCCAGGGGAGTCACTCCTCGTCTCGAGTGGGGGCATGCACGTGCCCTTTCCTCCAAGCTCTAGGAGCAGTGTCACGCTTCATTCAGGTGGATCAAGGTATCAGGGGCTTTCCCTCGAGGCTTTCCCACGAGGCTTTCCCACAAGGCTTTATCACAGGGCTGTCCCACGTGCCACCGTGGTGTGAGTCGATCCTCGGCTTGAAAGTCGAGGCAGTGCAGGGAACACAGATTTCCCTGGAATGGACTGAGACATCTGGGGGACTCTGGGAATGGTGGCACGACCCTGGAGTTCCTCTCGCCTTTCCTGTGGAGAGCGCCTCCTCTTGAGATGCGGGAACGCCGGGAATTCTTTCCCGACCACGCAGGGACAGGATCCCGCCTCTCGAGCTAGGAGTCGGAATCGGGGCTCCTCTGGATGTGGGCAGAACTCTCGTGCATCCTCTCGAGTGGAGACGGGGTATGTCGGGGAACTTGTTGAGTTGCAGCAAGGGTGTGAAAGGACCCTTTGGCTGTTCGAGACGTTAGGTGTGATTAGACTCGAGACGCCTCAGCGGAAATGGGCCTTCATCTCGCCTGGAGGGAAGAATCTCCTGGATTTTCTCGAGTTGCGGCAGGTGCTCTCGACTTACGACGGGGACCTCAGGGACCCGCTCTGGTGGCCTCAGGAAAGGCCAGTCCCCATGCGAGTTGCTCGGGGGCCTCTCGGATTCCTCTCCCGTCGATGCCGGGGGCCTAAGACCTTGTGTGGAGTTTGTTGCCGGAACCTGACGATTCCTCTCCAGTGCTCGACATGGATCTTGGGGTACTTCTGGAGTCTCCCCAGTGGAGTCAGTCCTCGTCTCCAGTAGGGGGCATGCACGTGCCGCTTTCCTCCCGAGCTGTAGCAGCAGTGTACACGTTCCATAGGCGTGGACCAAGGGATCTGTGGCTTTCGCTTGAGCTTTCCCACGAGGCTTTCCCACGAGGCTTTCCCACAGGGCTGTCCCACGTGCCACCGTGGTGTGAGTCGATCCTAGGCTTGAAAGTCGAGGCAGTGCAGGGAAAACAGGTTTGCCCTGAATGGACTGAGACATCTGGGGGACTCTGGGAATGGTGGCACGACCCTGGAGTTCCTCTCGCCTTTCCTGAGGAGAGCGCCTCCTCTTGAGATGCGACGGGAATGCCGGAATTCTTTCCCGGACCACTCAGGGAAAGGATCCCTCCTCTCGAGCTAGTAGGCGGAAACGGAGATACTCTGGATGTGGGCGGGACTCTCGTGCTTCCTCTCGAGTGGAGACGGGTATGTCGGGGAACTTCTTGAGTTGCAGGAAGGGTGTGAAAGACCGTTTGGAAAGTTCCAGAGGTTAGGTTGTGATTAGCCTCGAGACGCCTCAGCGGAAATGGGCCTCATCTCGCCTGGAGATGAGAACCTCCTGGATTTTCTCGAGTTGCGGCAGGTGCTCTCGACTTACGACGGGGACCTCAGGGACCCGCTCTGGTGGCCTCAGGAAAGGCCAGTCCCCATGCTAGTTACTCGGGGCCTCTCGGATTCCTCTCCCGTCGATGCCAGGGCCTAAGACCTTGTGTGGAGTCGATGCCGGAACCTGAGGATTCCTCTCCAGTGCTGACATGGATCTTGGGGTACTTGTGGAGTCTCCCTCAGTGGAGTCAGTCCTCGTCTCGAGTGGGGCATGCACGTGCGCTTTCCTCCCGAACTGTAGCAGCAGTGTCACGTTTCCCTTCGCGAGGATCAAGGGATCTGTGGTCTTTCCCTCGAGGCTTCCCCACGAGTGTTTCCAACGAGGCTTTCCCACAGGGCTGTCCCACGTACCACCGCTGGTGTGAGTCGATCCTCGGCTTGAAAGTCGAGGCAGTTCAGGGAAAACAGGTTTCCCTGAATGGACTGAGACATCTGGGGGACTCTGGGAATGGTGGCACGACCCTGGAGTTCCTCTCGCCTTTCCTGTGGAGAGCGCCTCCTCTTGAGATGCGACGGGAACGCCGGGAATTCTTGACCGACCAGGCAGGGAAAGGATCCCTCCTCTCGAGCTAGGAGGCGTAAACGGGGCTCCTCTGAATGTGGGCGGGACTCTCGTGCTTCCTCTCGAGTGGAGACGGGTATGTTGGGGAACTTCTTGAGTTGCAGCAAGGGTGTGAAGAACCTTGTGGAAGTTCCAGAGGTTTGGTGTGATTAGCCTCGAGACGCCGCATTGGAAATGGGCCTCATCTCGCCTAGAGGGGAGAACCTCCTGGATTTTCTCGAGTTGCGGCAGGTGCTCTCGACTTACGACGGGGACCTCAGGGACCCGCTCTGGTGGCCTCAGGAAAGGCCAGTCCCCATGCGAGATGCTCGCGGGGCCTCTCAGGATTCCTCTCCCGTCGATGCCGGGGCTTAAGTCCTTGTGTGGAGTTGGTGCCGGAACCTGACGATTCCTCTCCAGTGCCGACATGGATCTGGGGGTACTTCTGGAGACTCCCCAGGGGAGTCAGCCCTCGTCTCGAGTGGGGGCATGCACGTGCGCTTTCCTCCCCGAGCTATAGCAGCAGTGTCGCGGTTCCCTTCGCGTGGATCAAAGTGTTCTGTGGCTTTCACTCGAGCTTTTCCCACAGGGCTCTCCCCACGTGCCACCGTGGTGTGAGTCGATCCTTGGCTTGTAAGTGGGAAGCAGTGCAGGGAAAACAGGTTTCCCTGGAATGGACTGAGACATCTGGGGGATTCGGGGAATGGTGGCACGACCCTGGATTTCCTCTCGCCTTTCCTGTGGAGAGTGCCTCCTCTTGAGATGCGACAGGAACGCGGGGAATTCTTTCCCCACCACGCAGGGAAAGGGATCCCTCCTCTCGAGATAGCAGGCAGGAAACGGGGCTCCTCTGGATGTGGGCGGGACTCTCGTGCTTCCTCTCGAGTGGAGACGGGTATGTCGGGGAACTTCTTGAGTTGCAGCAAGGGTGTGAAGGACCCTTTGGTAGTTCCAGAGGTAAGATGTGATTAGCCTCCGGAGACGACTCAGCGGAAATGGGGCACATCTCGCCTGGAGGGGAGAACCTCCTGGATTTTCTCGAGTTGCGGCAAGGGCTCTCGACTTACGACGGGGACCTCAGGGACCCGTACTGGTGGCCGCAGGAAAGGCCAGTCCCCATGCGAGTTGCTCGGGGCCTCTCGGGATTCCTCTCCCGTCGATGCCGGGGCCTAATATCTTGTGTGGAGTTGGTGCCGGACCTGTGATTCCTCTCCTGTGCTGACATGGATCTTGGGGTACGTCTGGAGACTACCCAGGGGAGTCACTCCTCGTCTCGAGTGGGGGCATGCACGTGCCCTTTCCTCCCGAGCTCTAGGAGCAGTGTCACGCTTCCTTCAGGTGGATCAAGGGATCAGGGGCTTTCCCTCGAGGCTTTCCCACGAGGCTTTCCCACAAGGCTTTATCACAGGGCTGTCCCACGTGCCACCGTTGGTGTGAGTCGATCCTCGGCTTGAAAGTCGAGGCAGTGCAGGGAACACAGATTTCCCTGGAATGGACTGAGACATCTGGGGGACTCTGGGAATGGTGGCACGACCCTGGAGTTCCTCTCGCCTTTCCTGTGGAGAGCGCCTCCTCTTGAGATGCGACGGGAACGCCGGGAATTCTTTCCGACCACGCAGGGACAGGATCCCGCCTCTCGAGCTAGGAGTCGGAATCGGGGCTCCTCTGGATGTGGGGCAGAACTCTCGTGCATCCTCTCGAGTGGAGACGGGTAATGTCGGGGAACTTGTTGAGTTGCAGCAAGGGTGTGAAGGACCCTTTGGCTGTTCGAGACGTTAGGTGTGATTAGACTCGAGACGCCTCAGCGGAAATGGGCTTCATCTCGCCTGGAGGGAAGAATCTCCTGGATTTTCTCGAGTTGCGGCAGGTGCTCTCGACTTACGACGGGGACCTCAGGGACCCGCTCTGGTGGCCTCAGGAAAGGCCAGTCCCCATGCGAGTTGCTCGGGGGCCTCTCGGGATTCCTCTCCCGTCGATGCCGGGGGCCTAAGACCTTGTGTGGAGTTGTTGCCGGGAACCTGACGATTCCTCTCCAGTGCCGACATGGATCTTGGGGTACTTCTGGAGTCTCCCCAGTGGAGTCAGTCCTCGTCTCCAGTAGGGGCATGCACGTGCGCTTTCCTCCCGAGCTGTAGCAGCAGTGTAACGATTCCATAGGCGTGGACCAAGGGATCTGTGGCTTTCGCTTGAGGCTTTCCCACGAGGCTTTCCACGAGGCTTTCCCACAGGGCTGTCCCACGTGCCACCGTGGTGTGAGTCGATCCTAGGCTTGAAAGTCGAGGCAGTACAGGGAAAACAGGTTTGCCTGAATGGACTGAGACATCTGGGGGACTCTGGGAATGGTGGCACGACCCTGGAGTTCCTCTCGCCTTTCCTGAGGAGAGCGCCTCCTCTTGAGATGCGACGGGAATGCCGGAATTCTTTCCCGACCACTCAGGGAAAGGATCCCTCCTCTCGAGCTAGTAGGCGGAAACGGAGATACTCTGGATGTGGGCGGGACTCTCGTGCTTCCTCTCGAGTGGAGACGGGTATGTCGGGGAACTTCTTGAGTTGCAGGAAGGGTGTGAAAGACCGTTTGGAAGTTCCAGAGGTTAGGTGTGATTAGCCTCGAGACGCCTCAGCGGAAATGGGCCTCATCTCGCCTGGAGATGAGAAACCTCCTGGATTTTCTCGAGTTGCGGCAGGTGCTCTCGACTTACGACGGGGACCTCAGGGACCCGCTCTGGTGGCCTCAGGAAAGGCCAGTCCCCATGCTAGTTACTCGGGGGCCTCTCGGGATTCCTCTCCCGTCGATGCCAGGGCCTAAGACCTTGTGTGGAGTCGATGCCGGAACCTGAGGATTCCTCTCCAGTGCTGACATGGATCTTGGGGTACTTGTGGAGTCTCCTCAGTGGAGTCAGTCCTCGTCTCGAGTGGGGGCATGCACGTGCGCTTTCCTCCCGAACTGTAGCAGCAGTGTCACGTTTCCCTTCGCGAGGATCAAGGGATCTGTGTCTTTCCCTCGAGGCTTCCCACGAGTGTTTCCAACGAGGCTTTCCACAGGGCTGTCCCACGTACCACCCTGGTGTGAGTCGATCCTCGGCTTGAAAGTCGAGGCAGTTCAGGGAAAAACAGGGTTTCCCTGAATGGACTCAGACATCTGGGGGAGTCTGGGAATGGTGGCACGACCCTGGAGTTCCTCTCGCCTTTCCTGTGGAGAGCGCCTCCTCTTGAGATGCGACGGAACGCCGGGAATTCTTGACCGACCAGGCAGGGAAAGGATCCCTCCTCTCGAGCTAGGAGGCGTAAACGGGGCTCCTCTGAATGTGGGCGGGACTCTCGTGCTTCCTCTCGAGTGGAGACGGGTATGTTGGGGAACTTCTTGAGTTGCAGCAAGGGTGTGAAGAACCTTGTGGAAGTTCCAGAGGTTTGGTGTGATTAGCCTCGAGACGCCGCATTGGAAAATGGGCCTCATCTCGCCTAGGAGGGGAGAACCTCCTGGATTTTCTCGAGTTGCGGCAGGTGCTCTCGACTTACGACGGGGACCTCAGGGACCCGCTCTGGTGGCCTCAGGAAAGGCCAGTCCCCATGCGAGATGCTCGCGGGGCCTCTCGGGATTCCTCTCCCGTCGATGCCGGGGCTTAAGTCCTTGTGTGGAGTTTGGTGCCGGAACCTGACGATTCCTCTCCAGTGCCGACATGGATCTGGGGGTACTTCTGGAGTCTCCCCAGGGGAGTCAGCCCTCGTCTCCGAGTGGGGGGCATGCACGTGCGCTTTCCTCCCGAGCTATAGCAGCAGTGTCGCGCTTCCCTTCGCGTGGATCAAGGGTTCTGTGGCTTTCACTCGAGCTTTTCCCACAGGGCTCTCCCACGTGCCACCGTGGTGTGAGTCGATCCTTGGCTTGTAAGTGGAAGCAGTGCAGGGAAAACAGGTTTCCCTGGAATGGACTGAGACATCTGGGGGATTCGGGAATGGTGGCACGACCCTGGATTTCCTCTCGCCTTTCCTGTGGAGAGTGCCTCCTCTTGAGATGCGACAGGAACGCGGGGAATTCTTTCCCCACCACGCAGGGAAAGGATCCCTCCTCTCGAGATAGCAGGCAGGAACGGGGCTCCTCTGGATGTGGGCGGGACTCTCGTGCTTCCTCTCGAGTGGAGACGGGTATGTCGGGGAACTTCTTGAGTTGCAGCAAGGGTGTGAAGGACCCTTTGGTAGTTCCAGAGGTAAGATGTGATTAGCCTCGAGACGACTCAGCGGAAATGGGGCACATCTCGCCTGGAGGGGAGAACCTCCTGGATTTTCTCGAGTTGCGGCAAGGGCTCTCGACTTACGACGGGGACCTCAGGGACCCGTACTGGTGGCCGCAGGAAAGGCCAGTCCCCATGCGAGTTGCTCGGGGCCTCTCGGGATTCCTCTCCCGTCGATGCCGGGGCCTAATATCTTGTGTGGAGTTGGTGCCGGACCTGTGGATTCCTCTCCTGTGCTGACATGGATCTTGGGGTACGTCTGGAGACTACCCAGGGGAGTCACTCCTCGTCTCGAGTGGGGCATGCACGTGCCCTTTCCTCCCGAGCTCTAGGAGCAGTGTCACGCTTCCTTCAGGTGGATCAAGGGATCAGGGGCTTTCCCTCGAGGCTTTCCCACGAGGCTTTCCCACAAGGCTTTATCACAGGGCTGTCCCACGTGCCACCGTGGTGTGAGTCGATCCTCGGCTTGAAAGTCGAGGCAGTGCAGGGAACACAGATTTCCCTGGAATGGACTGAGACATCTGGGGGACTCTGGGAATGGTGGCACGACCCTGGAGTTCCTCTCGCCTTTCCTGTGGAGAGCGCCTCCTCTTGAGATGCGACGGGAACGCCGGGAATTCTTTCCCGACCACGCAGGGACAGGATCCCGCCTCTCGAGCTAGGAGTCGGAATCGGGGCTCCTCTGGATGTGGGCAGAACTCTCGTGCATCCTCTCGAGTGGAGACGGGTATGTCGGGGAACTTGTTGAGTTGCAGCAAGGGTGTGAAGGACCCTTTGGCTGTTCGAGACGTTAGGTGTGATTAGACTCGAGACGCCTCAGCGGAAATGGCTTCATCTCGCCTGGAGGGAGAAT
>NW_017199168.1:0-7423 GCF_001704415.2 Capra hircus | reverse complement strand
TAAAATCATTGCATCCAGTCTCATCACTTCATGGCAAATAGATGGGAAAACATTGGAAACAGCAGCAGACTATTTTGGGGGGCTTGGAAATCACTGCAGGTGATGGCTGCCTCCATGAACTTAAAACATATTTATGACTTGGAAGAAAAGTGATGACCAAACTAGACGGCATATTAAAAAGCCGAGACGTTGCTTTGCCAACAAAGATCCATCCAGTCAAGGCTATGGTTTTTCCATATGTCATGGATGGATATGAAAAGATGTACTATAAAGAAAGTGACAGCTGAAAATTGGATGCTTTTGAACTGTGGTGTGGAGAAGATGCTTGTAGGTCGCTTAGACTACAAGGAGACGCAACCACTCCATCCTAAAGGAAATCAGGTCTGAATATACATTGGAAGGACTAATACTGAACCTGAAACTCCAATACTTTGGCCTTGATGTGAAGAGCTGACTCACTTGGAAGTTGCTTTGATTTGCCTGTGAGTGTGGGAGCCTCCCTGGGCAAAGGGCCTCAGGGGTCATTGCCACTGAATCACGACCTCCAGGCAAGCGCATTCCAGCTGTGTGACATTCAGGAAGCAGGAGACTGGGAAAACTATCTTCCTTAGAGGAAGGAAAGTCATCCACAGAGAGTGTGTTTTTCAGGCCTCTCTTTGCAGCAAGTGTTTTGCTTCTCAGACATCAGAGCTGGGCTTGCTCTGAGGGCCTCAAATTGCAGAGTCAGGGCTGTGTGTCTCACTGCACTTTCCAAGCATTGCAGACACATTCCTAGGTTGGAGCAGTGCTTCCCATGAGAAAGAAGCCTCGGGAGTGTGTCTGAGCGGGCTGAGTGCCATGCTAGGGTCACCTAGTCGAGGGCACCTTGCACATCCAATGGGCCCCAGGCGAGTAGCTATGGACCGGCCCTTCGGTTGAGATATCCCAAAGCAGGGAACAAAGCCAGCTCTGTCAGAAGGAGGAAAACAGCAATGGGATGGATTTTCAAGCAGTTGCTAAGTCACACCACGTTAGGCTCCCCGGGAAAGAAATGCAATTTTGGCCTCTAGGCCAGTATCCAGATGTGTGCACAGGATATTTTCCCCACAGGATCCAAGAATGTTCCAGACAGACCTAAGCTCACTAGCTCTCTCCTGCAGAGGAAATGAAATATTGTTGCTGAAACCACGAAAAGATGCTGGGATTCTTGGCTTATGGAGGAGAAGAATTCAATCCAGGGCCCAAGACGAGGCTTGATTGCTCAGAGCTTTTGTGCAATAGAGTTTTATTAAAGGATAAAGGAGATAGAGAAAGCTTCTGACAGAGACATCACAAGGGGCAGAAAACGTACCCCCTTGCTAGTGTTAGTAATGGAGTTATATACTCTCCAATAAGTTATGACGAACAAAAGAATGTCTGGAGGTTGTAAAGACTCACTAGACCTACTCCCATAATTGACATTTTAAGATAACAGGATTAGCCAGAAGGTTTTTTCCAGAGACCGTCCTCAGAAGGATGCATGATTGTTATATAATCCTAAGGAATGTAGAGGGGAAAACAGTTTGTCCTTTCTTCCTCCTTGAGAATTCTAGACCCTCTCTCCTTGGGGACCCTTGAACTTCTTAGAAACCTGCCTTGGCAATGACTCTCTCAGAAACATGATTGAACAGCCGTTTGGAGCTTCCTTTGACTTTCCTGGGAGGGAGGGAGCCCTCCTGAGCACAGGGCCTCAGGGGCCATGGCCAATGAAAAATAATCTCCAGCAAGTGCTTTTCAGCCCTGTGTGACTCTCAGCCCACAGGAGGCTGAGAAAACTCTCTTCCTTGGAGGAAGGAAAGGCAGCCCAAGAGTGTGTTTTCAGGCCTGTATCTTGCAGCAAGTGTTTGGCTTGTTAGACAGAAGACCTGCAGGCCTGTTCCAACAGACTCAATTCCAGAATCAGGGCCTTGTGTCTCCCTGCAGTTTCCTGGCCTTGCAAACACATTCCTAGGTGAGAGCAGTCCTGCCCATGGGGACAGCTGCGGGAGTGTGTCTGAGGGGGCCAGGTGTCATGCTGGGGTCACCTGGTCGAGGGCACCTTGCACCTCCAATGGACCCCAGGCAAGGAGTTGCAGGCCACCACCTTGCTTCTGAAATCCCAAAATGGGGAGCAAAGCTCGCTCTGTCAGAGGGAAGAAAACAGCAACAGGATGGATTTTCAAGCAGTTGCTAGGCTGTACTGCGTTAGGGCTCCAAGGAAGGAAAATGCGAATTTTAGCCCCTACGACTGGTATCCAGGTGGGCTCCCAGGATGATTTCCCCGCAGGATCCAAGAACGTTCCAGACAGACCTGGGCTCACTAGCTCCCTCCTGCAGAGGAAACATGATAGAACAGCTGTTTGGAGGTTGCTTTGACTTCCCCTGGGAGGGTAGGATCCCTCCCTGGGTGCAGGGCCTCAGGGGCCATTGCCGCTGAGAAATGCCCTCTAAGCCAGACCTTTGCAGCCTTGTATGACTCAGCACGGAGGAGACTGGAAAAGCTCTCTTCCTTGGAGGAAGGAAAGGCAGCCCCAGAGAGTGTGTTTTCACACCTGTATCTTGCAGCAAGTGTTTGGCGTCTCAGACGTCAGACCTCCAGGCCTGCTCCAACGGCCTCAGTTCCAGAGTCAGGGCCGTGTGTCTCCTGCATTTTCTGAGCCTTGGGAACACATTCCTAGGTCAGAACAGTCCTGCCCATGGGGAAGGAGGCTGCGGGAGTGTGTCTGAGGGGTCGGGTGCCATGCTGGGGTCCAATAGACCCGGTACCTCCAATAGACCCCAGGACAACAGCGGTGGGGCTCCCCTGGCTTCCGAAATGCCAAAGCGAGAAGCAAAGCTAGCTCTATCAGAAGGAAGAAAAGAGCAATCGGATGGATGTTCAGGCTGTTGCTGGGCCGCACCACTTCAGGGTCCCCCCGAGAGGAACAGGCGCCCTGTGGCCCCTAGGTCCGATATGCAGGTTAACACACAGGGTGTGTCCCCATAGGAGCCAAGAATTTTCCTGACAGACCTAGGCTCACTAGAGCTCTCCTACAGGGCAAAAGGGGTAGAACAGACTGTGGATGTGACTCTGCCTTTCCCAGCGAGCATGGGGCCCTCCCTACGGCCCCGGCTCCAGGGAAAATTGTCCCTGAAAAATGACCTCCAAGAAGCGCTTTTCCAGCAGGCTGGGATGCAGAGTTCACAGGATGCGGGGAAAGTGATCGTCCTTCAGGGAAGAAGAGGCAGCCACCCAGTGTGTGTTTGCAAGCCTGTATTTGGAAGAAACTGGTTAGCTCCTTCAAGGGGAGACCTCCAGGTCTGCTCAGAGGACCGAAATTCCAGAGGCAGCACCATGCATCTCCCCTGTCCTTTCTGAGCCTTGGAAAGACATTCCTAGCTTATAGCGGTATTGCTCATGAAGAAGCAGGATGCAGGAATGTGTCAGACATGACTGGGTGCCTTCCTGGGTTCAGCTCCGTGAGGGGCCTTTCCACTCAAGTAGGTCCCATGCCTCCTTGGGGAGGAAGTGGGCCCGCTTGCCTCCAAATTGCCAAAGGCTGGAACAAAGCTAGTTCTATCAGAGGTAAGAAAAGAGCAATTGGATGGATGTGGAAGCTGTTGCTGGGCCGCACTGCTTCAGGCCCCCACCCTCCGCCCCCGAGAAACAGGCGCCCTGTGGCCCCTAGGTCCTGGATGCAGTTTCACACATAGAATGTGTCCCCATAGGAGCCAAGAATTTTCCTGACAGACCTAGGCTCACTAGAGCTCTCCTACAGAGCAAAGGGGATGGGACAGATGTGTGGCTGTGGCTCTGCCTTTCCCTGGGAGTGTGGAGCCGCTCCCTATGGCCCCGGGCTCCAGGGGAAATTGCCCCTGAATAATGACCTCCAAGAAGCGCTTTTCCAACTGGCTGAGACGTGGAGTTCTCAGGATGCAGGGAAAGCGAGTGTCCTTCGGGGAAGCAAAGGCAGTCACCTGTTATCATGACTTACTAGAATAGTAGGTACCTTCTCCGGTTGGGCAGAGGCCTTCCCTACCTGATCTGAAAAAGAAAATGAAGTAGCTCGCTGATTTGAGAAATAATTCCCAGACTTGGGTTTCCAACCAGTATAGAATCCGACAATGGCCCTGTCTTTGTAGCCGCGTTAATTAACAGGTATGTGAAGCTCTAAATATCAGTGGAAATTACATACAGCATATAGGCCCCAGTGTTCTGGAATGGTGGAAAGAAACAACCAAACTCTTGAAGAAACACTTTCAAAATGGATCATAGAGACTGACTGTACATGGATGGGCTTGCTTCCGGCAGACTTACTCATATTACGGGTAACCGCACGTTCCCACAGTTGTTGTCCTTATGAAATTTTCTATGGGAGACCCCCTCCACAGTGAGGCAGGTGTTAGCAGATTTGCCACAAGTAAGGGGGTGGGATTTCACAGCAGATGGAACAATTAGGTAAGGTAATAAATCAGGTAACTAAGTTTGTATAAAAAAGAATCTCATTCCCCTTGAGGAACAGATTCATGAATTTGTGCTCAGTGATCAGGTGTGGCTCAATGACTGGAAACACAATTCCTTGGCCTGACATCGGAAAGGTCCTTATACTGTTGTTTTAGCCACAATTCTGAAAGAGATGGGAATACCAGACCACCTAACCTGCCTCTTGAGAAATCTGGATGAAGGTCAGGAAGCAACAGTTAGAGCAGGACATGGAACAACAGACTGGTTCCAAAAAGGAAAAGGAGTATGTCAAGGCTGTATATTGTCACCCTGTTTATTTAACTTATATGCAGAGTACATCATGAAACATGCTGGGATGGAAGATACATGAACTGGAATCAAGATTGCCGGTAGAAATATCAATAAACTTAGATATGCAGATGACACCACCATTATGGCAGAACGTGAAGAGGAAAGGGTATGTCGGGGAACTTCTTGAGTTGCAGCAAGGGTGTGAAGGACCCTTTGGAAGTTCCAGAGGTTAGGTGTGGTTAGTCTCGAGATGCCTCAGCAGAAATGGGCCTCATGTCGCCTGGAATGGAGAGGCTCCTGGATATTTCCGAGTTTCAGCAGGTGCTCTCCTTGTGTGGAGTCGGGGCCGGAAGCTGAGGATTCCTCTCCAGTGCTGACATGGATTTTGGGGTACTTCTGGAGTCTCCACAAGGGAGTCAGGCCTCGTCTCGAGTGGGGGCATGAGCGTGCCATTTCCTCCCATGCTGTAGCAGCAGTGTCACGGTTCCCCTTGCGTGGACCAAGGGATCTGTGGCTTTCCCTCGAGTCTTTCCCACGAGGCTTTCCCACAGGGCTGTCCCACGTGTCACGGTGGTGTGAGTCGATCCTCGGCGTGAAAGCCGAGGCAGTGCAGGGAAAACAGGTTCCTGTGGAACGGACTGACACATCTGGGGGAGTCTTGGAATGGTGGCACGACCCTGCAGTTCCTCTCCCCTTTCCTTTGGAGAGCGCCACCTTGAGATGCGATGGGAATGCCGGGAATTCTTTTCCGAACAAGCAGGGAAAGGATCCCTCATCTCGAGGTACGAGCCGGAAACGGAGCTCCTCAGGATGTGGCCGGACCATCCTGCTTCCTCTTGAGTGGAGACGGGTGTGTCGGGGAACTTCTTGAGTTGCAGCTTGACTGTGAAAGACTCTTTGGAAGTTCCAGAGGTCAAGTGTGATTAGCCTCGAGACACCTCAGTGGAAACTGGCCTCATCTCGCCTGCAGGGGAGAACCTCCTGTATTTTACCGAGTTTCGGCAGGTGCTCTCGACTTACGACGGGGACTTCAGGGACCCGGTCTGTTGGCCTCAGGAAAGGCCAGTCCCCATGCGAGTTGCTTGGGGCCTCTCAGGATTCCTCTCCCGTCGATGCGGGGCCTAAGATCTTGTGTGGAGTCGGTGCCGGAACCTGAGGATTCCTCTCCAGTGCTGACAGGGATCTTGGGGTACTTCTGGAGTCTCCCCAGGAAAGTCATTCTGCATCTCGAGTGGGGGCATGCACATGCGATTTCCTCCCGAGCTGTAGCAGCAGTGTCACGCTTCCCTTCGCGTGGATCAAGGGATCTGTGGCTTTCCCTCGAGGGTTTCCCACAGGGCTGTCCCACGTGCCACCGTGGTGTGAGTCGATCCTCAGCTTGAAAGTCGAGACAGTGCAGGGAAAACAGGTTTCCCTGGAATGGACTGAGACATCTGGGGGACTCTGGGAATGGTGGCACGACCCTGGAGTTCCTCTCGCCTTTCCTGTGGAGAGCGCCTCCTCTTGAGATGCGACCGGAACGCCAGGAATTCTTTCCCGACCACGCAGGGAAAGGATCCCTCCTCTCGAGCTAGGAGGCGGAAACGGGGCTCCTCTGGATGTGGCGGGACTCTCGTGCTTCCTCTGAGTGGAGACGGGTATGTCGGGGAACTTCTTGAGTTGCAGCAAGGGTGTGAAGGACCCTTTGGAAGTTCCAGAGTTTAGATGTGATTAGCTCGAGACCCGCAGGAAATGGGCCTCATCTCGCCTGGAGGGAGAACCTCCTGGATTTCTCGAGTTGCCGCAGGTGCTCTCGACTTACGACGGGGACCTCAGGGACCAGCTAGCAGATGTCAGGGGCCCCGTCCATGGAGTTGGGATCGGGCCTCTCAGGATTCCTGTCGTCCCGTCGAATGCCGGGCCTTCCTCTCCAGTGTGACTTGGATGCCGGAACCTTAGGGAGCTACGGGGTTTCTGGAGTCTCCCAGGGGAGTCAGTCCTCGTCTCGAGTGGGGCATGCACGTGCCCTTTCCTCCCGAGCTGTAGCAGCAGTGTCCACGCTTCCCTTCGCGTGGATCAAGGGATCTGGGGCTTTCCCTCGAGGCTCGAGGCTTTCCCATGAGGAGGCTTTCCCACAGGGCTGTCCCACGTGCCACCGTGGTGTGAGTCGATCCTCGGCTTGAAAGTCGAGGCAGTGCAGGGAAAACAGGTTTCCCTGGAATGGACTGAGACATCTGGGGGACTCTGGGAATGGTGGCACGGCCCTGAAGTTCCTCTCGCCTTTCCTGTGGAGAGCGCCTCCTCTTGAGATGCGACGGGAACGCCGGGAATTCTTTTCCGACCACGCAGGGAAAGGATCCCTCCTCTCGAGCTAGGAGACGGAAACGGGGCTCCTCTGGATGTGGGCGGGACTCTCATGCTTCCTCTCGAGTGGAGACGGGTATGTCAGGGACTTCTTGAGTTGCAGCAAGGGTGTGAAGGACCCTTTGGAAGTTCCAGAGGTTAGGTGTGATTAGCCTCGAGACACCTCAGCGGAAATGGGCCTCATCTCGCCTGGAGGGGAGAACCTCCTGGATTTTCTCGAGTTGCGGCAGGTGCTCTCGACTTACGACGGGGACCTCAGTGACCCGCTCTGGTGGCCTTAGGAAAGGCCAGTCCCCGGAACCTGAGGATTCCTCTCCAGTGCCGAGTGGGGGCATGCACGTGCGCTTT
>NW_017199167.1:0-7423 GCF_001704415.2 Capra hircus | reverse complement strand
GAGCTAGGAGGTGGAAACGGGCTCCTTGATGTGGGCGGAACTCTCGTGCTTCCTCTCTAGTGAGACGGGTGTCTGGGAACTTCTTGAGTTGCAGCAAGGGTGTGAAGGACCCTTTGAAGTTCCAGATGTTAGATGTGATTAGCCCGAGACGCCTCAGCGGAAATGGGCCTCATCTCGCCTGGAGGGGAGAACCTCCTGGATTTTCTCGAGTTGCCTCAGGTGCTCTCGACTTACGACGGGGACCTCAGGGACGCCGCTGTGGTGGCTTCAGGAAAGGCCAGTCCCATGCGAGATGCTTGGGCCCTCTCGGGATTCCTGTCCCGTCGATGCCGGGTCCTAAGACCTTGTGTGGAGTCGGTGCCGGAACCTGAGGATTCCTCTCCAGTGCTGACATGGATCTTGGGGTACTACTGGAGTCTCCCAGGGGAGTCAGTCCTCGTCTCGAGTGGGGGCATGCACGTGCGCTTTCCTCCCGAGCTGTAGCAGCAGTGTCACGCTTCCTTTCGCGTGGATCAAAGGATCTGTGGCTTTCGCTCGAGGCTTTCCCACGAGGCTTTCCCACGTGGCTTTCCACAGGGCTGTCCAACGTGCCATCGCGATGTGAGTCGATCCTCGGCTTGAAAGTGGAGGCAGTGCAGGGAAAACAGGTTTCCCTGGAATGGACTGAGACATCTGTGGACTCTGGAATGGGACCTGATCCTGGAGTTCCTCTCGCCTTTCCTGTGGAGAGCGCCTCCCTCTTGAGATGAGACGGGAACGCCGGGAATTCTTTCCCCACCACGCAGGGAAAGGATACCTCCTCTCGAGCTAGCAGGCGGAAACGGGGCCACTCTGGATATGGGCGGGACGCTCGGGTTCCTCTTGAGTGGAGACGGGTATGTCGAGGAACTTCTTGAGTTGCAGCAAGGGTGTGAAGGACCCTTTGGAAGTTCAAGGGTTTAAGTGTGATTACCGGCCTAGTTGCCTCAGAGGAAAATGGGCCTCATCTAGCCTAGAGGGGAGAACCTCCTGGATTTTCTCGAGTTGCGGCAGGTACTCTCGACTTACGACGAGGGCCTCAGGGACCCGCTCTGGTGGCCTCAGGAAAGGCCAGTCCCATGCGAGTTGCTCGGGGCCTCTCGGGATTCCTCTCCCGTCGATGCCGGGCCTAAGACCTTGTGTGGACTCAGTGCCGGAACCTGAGGATTCCTCTCCAGTGCCGACATGGGATCGTGGGGTTCTTCTGGAGTCTCCCCAGGGGAGTCAGTCCTCGTCTCGAGAGGGGGCATGCACGTGCGATTTACTCCGGAGCTGTAGCAGCAGTGTCTCGCTTCCCTTCGCGTGGATCAAGGGATCTGTGGCTTTCCCTCGAGGCTTTCCCACGAGGCTTTCCAAAGCGGATTTCCCACGAGGCTTTCCCACAGGGCTGTCCCACATGCCACAGTGATGTGAGTCGATCGTCGGCTTGAAAGTCGAGGCAGTGCAGGGAAAACAGGTTTCCCTGGAATGGACTGAGACATCCAGGGGACTCTGGGAATGGTGGCACGACCCTGGAGTTCCTCTCGCCTTTCCTGTGGAGCGCGCCTCCTCTTGAGATGTGACGGGAACACCAGGAATTCTATCCCGACCACGCAGGGAAAGGATCCCTCCTCTCGAGCTAGGAGGCGGAAACGGGGCTCCTCTGGATGTGGGCGGGACTCTCGTGCTTCCTCTCGAGTGGAGACGGGTATGTCGGGGAACTTCTTGAGTTGCAGCAAGGATGTGAAGGACCCTTTGGAAGTTCCAGAGGTAAGGTGTGATTAGCCTTGAGAAACCTCAGCGGTAATGGGACTCAGCTCGCCTGGAGGGGAGAACCTCCTGGATTTTCTCGAGCTGCGGTCAGGTGCTCTCGACTTACGACGGGGACCTCAGGGACCCGCTTTGGTGGCCTCAGGAAAGGCCAGTCCCCATGCGAGTTCCTCTGAGGCCTCTCGGGATTCCTCTCACGTCGATGCAGGGGCCTAAGGTCTTGTGTGGAGTGGGTGCTGGAACCTGAGGATTCCTCTCCAGTGCTGACATGGATCTTGGGGTACTTCTGGAGTCTCCCCAGTGGAGTCAGCCCTCGTCTCGAGTTGGGGCATGCACTTGCGCTTTCCTCCCGAGCTGTAGCAGCAGTGTCGCGCTTCCATTCGCGAGGATCAAGGGATCTGTGGCTTTCCCTCGAGGCTTCCCAGGCTTTCCCACGAGGCTTTCCCACGAGGTTTTCCCACAGGGCTGTCCTACGTGCCACCGTGGTGTGAGTCGATCCTCGTCTTGAAAGTCAAGGCAGTGCAGGGAAAACTGGTTTCCCTGGAATGGACGCAGACATTTGGGGGACTCTGGGAATGGTAGCACGACCCTGGAGTTCCTCTCGCCTTTCCTGTGGAGATCGCCTGCTCTTGAGATGCGACGAGAACACCTGGAATTCTTTCCCGACCACTCAGGGAAAGGATCCCTCCTCTCGAGCTAGGAGACGGAAACGGGGCTCCTCTGGATGTGGGGGGACTCTCGTGCTTCCTCTCGAGTGGAGACGGGTATGTCGGGGAACTTCTTGAGGTGCAGCAAGGGTGTGAAGGACCCTTTGGAAGTTCCAGAGGTTAGGTGTGATTAGCCTCGAAACGCCTCAGCGGAAATGGGCCTCATCTCGCCTGCAGGGGAGACCTCCTGGATGTTCTCGAGTTGCGGCAGGTGCTCTCGACTTACGATGGGGACCTCAGGGACCCGCTCTGGTGGCCTCAGGAAAGGCCAGTCCCCATGCCAGTTGCTCGGGGGCCTCTCGGGATTCCTCTCCCGTCGATGCCGGGGCCTAAGACCTTGTGTGGAGTCAGTGCCGGAACCTGAGGATTCCTCACCAGTGCTTACATGGATCTTGGGGTACTTCTGGAGTCTCCCAGGGGAGTCAGTCCTCGTATCGAGTGGGGGCATGCACGTGCGCTTTCCTCTCGAGCTGTAGCAGCAGTGTCGCGCTTCCATTCGCGGTGGATCAGGGGATCTGTGGCTTTCCCTCGAGGCTTTCCCACGAGGCTTTCCCACGAGGCTTTCCCCCGAGGCTTTCCCACGAGGCTTTCCCACAGGGCTGCCCCACGTGCCACTGTGGTGTGAGTCGATCCTCGGCTTGAAAGTCGAGGCAGTGCAGGGAAAACAGGTTCCCTGGAATGGACTGAGATATCTGGGGGACTCTGGCAATGGTGGCACGAACCTGGAGTTCCTCTCACTTTTCCTCTGGAGAGCGCCTCCTCTTGAGATGCGACGGGAACGCCGCGAATTCTTTCCCCACCACGCAGGGAAAGGATCAAACCTCTCGAGCTAGGAGGCGGAAACGTGGCTCCTCTTGATGTGGGCGGGACTTTCCTGCTTCCTTCGAGTGGAGACGGGTATGTCGGGGAACTTCTTGAGGTGCAGCTAGGGTGTGAAGGACCCTTTGGAAGTTCCAGAGGTAAGGTGTGATTAGCCTCGAGATACCTCAGCGGAAATGGGCCTCATGTCGCCTGGAGGGGAGAACCTCCTGGATTTTCTCGAGTTGCGGCAGGTGCTCTCGACTTACGACTGGGACCTCAGGGACCCCCTCTGGTGGCCTCAGGAAAGGCCAGTCCCCATGCGAGTTGCTCGGGGGCCTCTCGGGATTCCTCTCCCGTCGGTGCCGGGGCCTAAGACCTTGTGTGGAGTCAGTGCCGGAACCTGAGGATTCCTCTCCAGTGCCGACATGGATCTTCGGGGACTTCTGGAGTCTCCCCAGGGGCGTAAGTCCTCGTCTCGAGTGGGGGAATGCACGTGCGCTTTCCTCCCGAGCTGTAGCTGCAGTGTCACGCTTCCCTTTGTGTGGATCAAGGGATCTGTGTCTTTCCCTCCAGGCTTTCCCACGAGGCTTTCCCACAGGGCTGCCCCACGTGCCACTGTGGTGTGAGTCGATCCTCGGCTTGAAAGTCGAGGCAGTGCAGGGAATACAGGTTCCCTGGAATGGACTGAGACATCTGGAGGACTCTGGGAATGGGGGCCTGATACTGGAGTTCCTCTCGCCTTTCCTGTGGAGAGCGCCTACTCTTGAGATGAGACGGGAACGCTAGGAATTCTTTCCCGACCACGCAGGGAAAGGATGCCTCCTCTCGAGCTAGCAGGTGGAAACGGAGCCACTCTGGATATGGGCAGGACCCTCGGGTTCCTCTTGAGTGGAGACGGGTATGTCAGGGAACTTCTTGAGTTGCAGCAAGGGTGTGAAGGACCCTTTGGAAGTTCCAGAGTTTAAGTGTGATTACCCTCTTGTTGCCTCAGCGGAAATGGGCCTCATGTCGGCTGGAGGGGAGAACATCCTGGATTTTCTCGAGTTGCGGCAGGTGCTCTCGACTTACGATGGGGTCCTCAGGGACCCGCTCTGGTGGCCTCAGGAAAGGCCAGTCCCCATGCGAGTTGCACGGGGCCTCTCGGGATTCCTCTCCTGTCGATGCCTGGGCCTAAGATCTTGTGTGGAGTCGGTGCCGGAACCTGAATATTCCTCTCCAGTGCTGACATGGATCTTGGGGTACTTCTGGAGTCTCCCCAGGGCAGTCAGTCCTCTACTCAAGTGGGGGCATGCACGTGCGCTTTCCTCCCGAGCTGTAACAGCAGAGTCACGCTTCCCTTCGCGTGGAACAACGGATCTGTGGCTTTCCCTCGAGGCTTTCCCAAGAGGCTATCACTCGAGGCTTTCCCACAGGGGTGTCCCACGTGCCACCGTGGTGTGAGTCGATCCTCGCTTGAAAGTCGAGGCAGTGCAGGGAAAACAGGTTTCCCTGGAATGGACTGAGACATCCAGGGGACTCTGGGAATGGTGGCACGACCCTGGAGTTCCTCTCACGTTTCCGGTGGAGAGCGCCTCCTCTTGAGATGCTACTGGAACGCCGGGAATTCTTTCCCGAACACGCAGGGAAAGGATCCTCCTCTCGGGCTAGGAGCTGGAATCGGGGATCCTCTGGATGTTGGCGGACTCTCGTGCTTCCTCTCGAGTGCAGACGGGTATGTCGGGGAACTTCTAGAGTTGCAGCAAGGGTGTGAAGGACCCTTTGGAAGTTCCAGAGGTACGGTGTGATTAGCCTCGAGATACCTGAGCGGAAATAGGTCTCAGCTCGCCTGGAGGGGAGAACCTCCTGGATTTTCTCGAGTTGCGGCAGGTGCTCTCGGACTTACGACGGGGACCTCAGGGACCCGCTCTGGTGGCCTCAGGAAAGGCCAGTCCGCATGCGAGTTGCTCTGGGGCCTCTCGGGATTCCTCTCCCGTTGATGCAGGGGCCTAAGACCTTGTGTGGAGTCGGTGCCGGAACCTGAGGATCCTCTCCAGTGCTGACATGGATCTTGGGGTACTTCTGGAGTCACCCCAGGGGTGTCAGTCCTCGTCTCGAGTGGGGCCATGCACATGCGCTTTCCTCCCGAGTTTTTAGCAGCAGTGTCACGCTTCCCTTCGCGTGGATCAAGGGATCTGTGGCTTTCCCTCCAGGCTTTCCCACGAGGCTTTCCCACAGGGCTGCCCCACGTGCCACTGTGGTGTGAGTCGATCCTCGGCTTGAAAGTCGAGGCAGTGCAGGGAATACAGGTTCCCTGGAATGGACTGAGACATCTGGGGGACTCTGAGAATGCTGGCATGACCCCGGAGTTCCTCTCGCCTTTCCTGTGGAGAGCGCCTCCTCTTGAGTTGCGACAGGAACTCCGGGAATTCTTTCTCGAGCACGCAGGGAAAGGATCCCTCCTCTCGAGCTAGGAGGTGGAAACGGGGCTCCTCTGGATGTGGGGGGGACTCTCCGTGCTTCCTCTCGAGTGGAGACGGGTATGTCAGGGAACTTCTTGAGTTGCCAGTAAAGGTGTGAAGGATCATTTGGAATTTCCATAGGTCAGGTGTGATTAGCCTCAGGACGCCTCAGCGGAAATGGCCTCATCTCGCCTGGAGGGTAGAACTCCTGGATTTTCTCGGAGTTGTGTCAGGTGCACTGGACTTACGACGGGGACCTCAGGGACGCGCCCTGGTGGCATCGGTAAAAGGAAATTTCCTTGCGAGTTACTCGGGGGCCTCTCGGGATTCCTCTACCCTCGATGCCGGGGCCTAAGACCTTGTGTGGAGTCGGTGCCAGGACCTGAGGATTCCTCTCCTGTGCTGACATGGATCTTTGGGTACTTCTGGAATCTCCCCAGGGAAGTCAATCTCGTCTAGAGTTGGGCATGCACGTGCCCTTTCTCCCGAGCTGTAGCAGCAATGTCACGCTTCCCTTCGCATGGAACAAGGGATCTGGGGCATTCCTCGAGGCTTTCCCAAAGGCTTTCCCCCTGAGGCTTTCCACAGGGCTGTCCCACGTGCCACCGGTGTTGTGAGTCAATCCTCGGCTTGAAAGTCGAGGCAGTTTAGGGAAAACTGGTTTCCCTGGAATGGACTGAGGCATCTGGGGGACTCTGGGAATGGGTGGCACGACCCTGGAGTTCCTCTCGCCTTTCCTGTGGAGAGCGCCTCCTCTTAGATGCGACGGGAACGCCGGGAATTCTTTCCGACCACGCATGGAAAGGATCCTCCTCTCGAGATAGGCGGCGGAAACGGGGCTCCTCTGGATGTAGGCGGGACTCACGTGCTTCGTCTCGAGTGGAGACGGGTATGTCGGGGAATTCTTGATTTGCAGCAAGGGTGTGAAGGACCCGTTGGAAGTTCCAGAGGTTAGGTGTGATTAGCCTCGAGACGCCTCTGCGGAAATGGGCCTCATCTCACCTGGAGGGGAGAACCTCTTGGATTTCTCGAGTTGCGGCAGGTGCTCTCGACTTACGACGGGGACCTCAGGGACCCGCTTGGTGGCCTCAGGAAAGGCCATTCCCCATGCGAGTTGCTCGGGGCCTCTCGGATTCCTCTCCCGTCGATGCCGGGCCTAAGACTTGTGTGGAGTCAGTGCCAGGAACCTTAGGATTCCTCTCCAGTGCTGACATGGATCTTGGGGTACTTCTGGAGTCTCCCAGGGGAGTCAGTCCTCGTCTCGAGTGGGGGCATGCACGTGCACGTGCCTCTCGAGCTGTAGCATTAGTGTCGCGCTTCCATTCGCGTGGATCAAGGGATCTGTGCTTTCCTCGAGGCTTTCCCACGAGGCTTTCCCGCTTTCCCACAGGGCTGTCCCACGTGCCACGGTGGTGTGAGTCGATCCTCGGCTTGAAAGTCGAGGCAGTACAGGGAAAACAGGTTTCCCTGGAATGGACTGAGGCATCTGGGGACTCTGGGAATGGTGGCACGACCCTGGAGTTTCCTCTCGCCTTTCCTGTGGAGCGCGCCTCCCTCTTGAGATGTGACGGGAACACGGGAATTCTATCCCGACCACCAGGGAAAGGATCCCTCCTCTCGAGCTAGGAGGGCGAAAAACGGGGCTCCTCTGGATGTGGGCGGGACTCTCTGTGCTTCCTCTGAGGAGACGGTTATGTCGGGGAACTTCTT
>NW_017199166.1:0-19634 GCF_001704415.2 Capra hircus | reverse complement strand
ACTCTTCTCCCAAAGCCAGCCGAGCAGGTCCACCCTCTTTCCTGGAGCGGATCTGGAGTCACTGTTGTCCTCACCATCTCTGGTGTAAATACGGCAGTTTAGTCAGTGAGAAATCTGATGGGAAGCCTCATGTGGAGACAAATATCACACAACACAGAGAATGCCCCTCCCACACCCACGACCTGTGTTAAGGCTGAAAAGGACAGGCCCAGGCTCCTGCAGTGCAGACAGAGGCTGGGAGATCACGGAGCTCTGAGAGGCCATCCTGCCTCTCTGGAGGAGCCGTCTCTGTGAGCCTGGGGCACACATGGGGTCTGCAGATGCTGAGAAGATGTGCACAGCCAGGGGGTGGTGACAACCAGAGATCCCAGCAGGGCAGACAGAGACACTCACCTGGGCTGCCCAGACCTTCCTTCTGTGTCAGAAGGTAATCGAGCTCCTCATACACGGCTTCAGCAAGAGCATCTTCATAGCTAGATAAGGCTGAGAGATCACCCAGCAGGTCAGAGAAGCTTCCCCAGATACCCCGATCCAGCCAGCCCACCTTCATCTCCCTGGTGCTCACATGGGGGCTGCCAGGACCTCAGCGTCGTCTCCTACACCATGCACCATGTCAGCACCTTCTCCCCTCATCTGACCCTGATTACAGCTCAGCGCCAACTCTGTCTGGTCTCACAGGAGAGGCCATGACTTATGAGAGTTCATGCCCAGTCCTAGGAACCTCTGTCTACTCAGCCCTTAGAGCTCAGCACGGAGCACATGGAGTCTGCAACTCACAACAGTACCTGGCCCAGGTTCCCCTCCTCACACCTGCCCCCATCTCCTGCCTCCACACACTCTCCCTGTCCCCAGTTCCCCCTGCAGCCCACCTCTGCGCTCTGCTCTCCATCTGAGCAGCTGAGTCACCAGGATGACGAGGACCAGGAAGAGAAGGGCCCCCAGGATGAGGCAGAGGACCCAGGCAGGGAGAAGATGCCAGGGAGAGAATTTGAGGTTGTTCTGGTCCCTAGGAGAACAGGAAAAAGCACTGAGATAGTCTTGGGCACAGAGAAATCTCCTACGTCAGCATTTTCAGGAGCTCTGGACAATGGCGTCTCAGCCTCAGACAGTGTCAGGGCTCCCCGGGGTCTCCTCCTGAGACAAGCCAACTCCACTCTGGCCAGTGTGGCCCCGAGGCAGAGCTGGGGATTGTCAGGGAGCTGCCCTGCCGAGACAGCCTCTGAGGACCCAGCTCATCCCCTCTCCTTGGGCTTCAGGAGACAGAGCATCAAACATCCAGGGACCTGCATCCCACAGATGAGGAGCAACACTCAAGGGCACGTGGGAGTTCCTTAGATTCTACAACATGGGAACCAGACTTCCTTGGACCCCGGGCAGGAGAACATTTGACCCTGGACATCAAGGCAGGGGATTGCCCAGTGTAATGCCCGGGCTACCCCCCACAGCCACGGCTCCTCAGACTCTTTCCTGTTCTGAGCTGTCAGAAAAGCCCACAGAACAGGTCCCCAGTATTTGAGTATTCTCTCCTGCCCATGTATGGATCACAGTACCTGCTGTAGTCGGGGGCAAATTTGTCATTATACCTAAAGAGAAAAATAGCAGTGTTGGAAAAAGAAATTGGTCAGAACGCAGGGCAAAACCATTTTTCCTCCTGAGCCTGAAATCACCCCTCAGTCTCCACAACATCAGTGTCAAGTCCTCCCAGCTCCCCTGTCCTAGATCAGAGCCTCAGCACCAGGATGTCTGAACACAAACTCCCCACCATGCCTGGCCCAGCCCGCTGCCCCTGCGCTGCCCCAGCTCACCCAGGGTGGACCCCGAGCCCCTTACACACCAGAGCACCTCACACCAGCATCCTCCTCATGTTTGCAGTCGCTCTGCCCCCAGGGCTCCGCAGCACAGTCCCACAGGGAGGACTCCCGGCCCCTGCACCGCACCTCATCCAGCCAGATGCTCCATTTCCAGGGCCGAATGTCCCGGCCCGCACGGCTTCCAGGGCCTGGCCACAGCCCAGCTGCTGGCACACCACCTTGGCCTCTGCCAGCTCCAGGAGTCATCGCCACACGGTGCCCCAGGAGCCGCTGTGCCAGACCTCCACCCGCCCTGAGCACTCGCGGTCTCCTCCCCCTGAGCCGGAGCTTCTCTCTGTCTGAAAAGGCAGCAGCCCCTCCTGTGACTGCCCTGGTGGGAAGAAGGAGCCCCTGGGAGCCACAGGGGAGGGGCGGGCTGACGTACCTGTGCAGGGGGCAGCAGCTGGACAGCTCTTGGGTCTTTTTCCTGCAAACAATGGGGAAACAGTGGATCAGAAATCACTGAGGGTGGTCCTGTCCCCACATAAGATTATCTAAGGTCTGACTCAGTACAAATGACACATGAAAACACAGGCTCATTATCTCCTGGGCTGAAACATTCACTGCATCTGATCACCAGCTGAAATTACTTTAAATATTTACTTGCTTATCTGTCTTCACACCCGCAGCAAATATAAACACAGACATCTGCAAATGTACACACACTCCTCTGAATGAAGAAGGACCTTGTATATCTTATATGTGCCATGTTTCTACTATTAGGACAGTGCCTGCACATTCTATGCACTCATTCAACAAATATCTATGGAAAACCATTTCTAAATACCTAGATAGAGGCTTGATAAATATTTATTAAATGAATGAATAGACAAATAAAATTCAGAGAAATAAAATTTTTTTAAATTCATACTAATCAGTGAAATATTAAACCAAATATAAATTAATGGTAACAGTCTAGGATAATAGTTCACATTAAGAATAAGAAGTTCAGAAACAGAGAGTCAATTTATATTCAAAATCTCATGTACATAATTTTAATGGAAAATTATTGGATAGATTATAAACTGCTCTTACCTACTATTCAGTGTGACACTGGGCAAGTGAAGACTACTGTTGTAAAAGGAAAGCCTCTTTTCTAAACTTATTTTTAATTGGGAGATAATTGCTCCACAATGTGGTGTTGGTTATGTGTGTGTGTGTGTGTGTTAGTTGCTCAGTCATGTCCAACTCTTTGTGACCCTATGGACTGCAGCCCACCAGGCTCCTCTATCCACAGGATTTTCCAGACAAACATACTGGGGTGGATTGCTATTCACTTCTCCACTGGATCTTCCCTACCCAGGGATCAAACCCAGGTCTCCCACACTGCAGGCAGTTTCTTTGCTGTGTGAGCCACCAGAAAAGCCCGTAGTGTTGGTTAGGAATCTCTTTAAAAGGAAGTATACAGGAAAGACTTACTAGAATTCTGAGAAGACATATGGACACATATATGTACACACTGAGTAAGCCAGAAATTTTTGCAATAGTGAAAAAAAGCCTACTGAGAAAAATTTGTATTGAGAAGATGCAGAAATAATAAACAAAAGACTGCAAATATATATATAAAAGAATTGAAGCTGACAGAAATAAATATAAATTCAAGAAAAACAGAAGGGTAAATAGTATCTGTCATAAAGTATCAACATTTATATATTCTTTCCAGATCATCATATCAAAACTCCTACCCACTCTATGCAGAGAACCTCTGAGAAAATGATGGCAGGACCTCTGTGAGCAGGTTGCTCATTTTCATGGTCAAAGACTTTACCACCTCTCAATTCACAGGGTTTAATTGTAGGAAAAACATCATCAATAAAAGGTCTCATAGTTTCGTGCCTCTTTGGCCTTCAAATGAAAAAGACAAAGAGACGAGCAAAGAGAGACAAGGAAGGCAGTGAGCCTCTGCTTTTGAAGTATCTGATCCCACATTCTGTTAGCTATGGGTTTCAGGCAACATCCAGTATATCATTCAACGTGTACCTGAATGGGGTGTGTGTGTGTGTATGTGGAGGAGGAGGGAAGGAGAAAGAGAAACACAGAGAGAAATATTGAAGGAATAAGGTGCTATGGTTTGACTATTTGTCACTCTCGCCAACATTTATTTATTTCATTCAAAATTTATTGCTGAAATCTCACTTCCCAATGTAACAGTATTTACTGGTGGAGCCTTCTCAAACTCTTCCAAAAACGGAAGAAAAGAACACTTCCAAATTCATTTTCTGAAGCCAACATTAGTCTGATACCAAAGCCAGATAAGGACACCATGAGAAAAGAAAGTTACAGGCTAATACTCTGATAAATATTGGTGCAAAAATCGTCAACAATATATTAGAAAACTGAATTTGACAATACACTAAAAGAATCATACACCATGATCAAGTGCTATTTGTTCCAAGGATACAAGGATAGTTCAACATTCACAAATTATTCAGTGTGTTACACCAAATAAACAAAATGAAGGTAAAAATCATATCCTCAAAGGATGCAGAAAAAGTGTTTGACAAATTCAACATCCACTTACAGTAAAAACTCTTTTACAAAGTAGGTATAGAAGGATTGCATCTCAACATAATTAAGGCCATATGAAAAATTCTGAAAGAGATGGGAATACCAGACCACCTAACCTGCCTCTTGAGAAATCTGTATGCAGGCCAGGAAGCAACAGTTAGAACTGGACATGGAACAACAGACTGGTTCCAAATAGGAAAAGGAGTACGTCAAGGCTGTATATTGTCACCCTGCTTATTTAACTTATATGCAGAGTACATCATGAGAAAAGCTGGACTGGAAGGAACACAAGCTGGAATCAAGATTGACGAGAGAAATATCAATAACCTCAGATATGCAGATGACACCACCCTTATGGCAGAAAGTGAAGACGAACTAAAAAGCCTCTTGATGAAAGTAAAAGAGGAGAGAGAAAAAGTTGGCTTAAAGCTCAACATTCAGAAAACGAAGATCATGGCATCCGGTCCCATCACTTCATGGGAAATAGATGGGGAAACAGTGGAAACAGAGTCAGACTTTATTTTTTGGGGGCTCCAAAATCACTGCAGATGGTGACTGCAGCCATGAAATTAAAAGATGCTTACTTCTTGGAAGAAAAGTTATGACCAACCTAGATAGCATATTCAAAAGCAGAGACATTACTTTGCCGACTAAGGTCCGTCTAGTCAAGGCTATGGTTTTTCCTGTGGCCATGTATGGATGTGAGAGTTGGACTGTGAAGAAGGCTGAGCACTGAAGAATTGATGCTTTTAAAGTGTGGTG
The DNA here is from genome assembly GCF_001704415.2 of Capra hircus. NCBI lineage: Eukaryota > Metazoa > Chordata > Mammalia > Artiodactyla > Bovidae > Capra > Capra hircus. The sequence goes on along the minus strand of NW_017199166.1, from coordinate 14,514 downwards.
TTGGAGAAGACTCTTGAGAGTCCCTTGGACTGCAAGGAGATCCAACCAGTCCATTCTGAAGGAGATCAGCCCTGGGATTTCTTTGGAAGGAATGATGCTAAAGCTGAAACTCCAGTACTTTGGCCACCTCATGCGAAGAGCTGACTCATTGGAGAAGACTTTGATGCTGGGAGGGATTGAGGGCAGGAGGACAAGGGGATGACAGAGGATGAGATGGCTGGATGGCATCACTGACTCGATGGACGCGACTCTGAGTGAACTCCGGGAGTTGGTGATGGACAGGGAGGCCTGGCGTGCTGCAGTTCATGGGGTTGCAAAGAGTCAAACATGACTGAGTGACTGAACTGAACTGAACTGAACATCAACTTGACTGTAAAAAACCAAAAGCTTTTCCTCTGAAGTCAGACACAAGACAAAAATGTCTACTCTCACCACTTTTATTCAACTTAGTTTTGGTAGTCCTATCCAGATCCATCAGGCAAGAAAAAGAAAATCATGATCTCCAAATCTGAAAGGAAGAGGCAAAATTAACACTATTTGCAGATTGAAAAGTGAAAGTGTTAGTCACTCAGTCATGGCGGACTCTTTAGGACCACAAGGACTGCAGCCTGCCAGGCTCCTCTGCCCATTGGGATTCTCCAGGCAAGAATACTGGAGTGGGTTGCCATTCCTTCCTCTAGGGGATCTTCCTGACCCAGGGACTGAACCTGGGTCTCTTGCATTGCAGACAGATTCTCTACCATCAGAGTCATGAGGAAAGAAACCCCCTTACTTGATATTATATGTAGAAAACACTAAAGACTTCAGCAAAAATATGAGAACCAATACACTCAGTAAAGTTGTAGAAGAAACATCTGTATACAAAAATCCTATGCATTTCTTTACACTAACAACAAACTGCTATAAGAGAAACTGAGAAAACAATTCTATTTACATTTGTATGAAAATGAATAAAATGTCTAGGGATAAATTTAACCAAGGAAGTGAAAGGCCTGTACACTGAAAACTATAAACACATGGAAGAAAGAAACTGAAGATGACTCAAATAAATGGAAAGATATTCTGTGCTCATGGATTGGAAGATCTAATATTATTCATATGCCCATCCTACCCAAAGCAATCTACAGATTCACTGCAATCCTTATTAAAATTCCAACAGAAATTTTCACTGATACAGAAGAAACAATCCTAAAATTTCATGGAGCCACAAAAGATGCTCAATACCAAAGAAATCCTGAGAATGAATAACAAAGCTAGAGGTGTCGTGCTTCCTGATTTCACAGTATATTACAAAGCTATATTAATTAAAACAGTAGGTCATTAGTATAAAAGTGAACACAGAGATCAATGGAACAGAATAGAGAGTCCATAAATAAACCCACATTTCTATGGTCAATTAATTTTTGACAAAGAAGCCAAGAATATACAGTGGGAAAAGGACAGTTTTTTCAGTAAATGGCATTGGGAAAACTGGACAGCCACATGCAAAAAATGAAACTGGACCACTATGTTACACCCTTCACAAAAATTAACTCAAAATAAATTAAAGACTTGATCACAAGTCCTGAAGCCATAAAATTTCTACAGGAAAACACAGAAAATAAAATCCTTGACACCAGTCTTTGTGATGATTTTTTGGATTTGACACCAAAAGCAAAGAGAACAAGAGTAAAAACAAGCAGATGTGATGACATAAGGCTAAAAAGCTTCTGCCCAATTCAGGAAACCATCAACAAAGTGAAAAAGCAACCTATGGAACTGGACAAAATACTTGCATATTATATTTTTGGTAAGGATTATTATCCAAAATACACAAGGAACTCATACAACTCAGTAGCAAAAAACAAACAATCTGATTTTTTTTAAATGGGCAGAGAACCTGAATCAACTTTTTTTAAAGAATACATACAACTTGCCAATAGGTACATGGAAACGTGCTCAACACTATTAATCATCAGAAAATACAAATCAAAACCACAATGAGATATCACCTCAGATCCTCTAGAAAGGCTTTTATCCAAAAGAAGAAATAACAGGAGGTGAGGAGAATGTGAAGAGACAGGAAAGCTTTTGCACAGTTAGAGGGAATGTAAGTTGATGCAGCCCCTATGGAAACAGTATTGAGGTGCATCAAAAATTAAAAATAGAACTGCCATATGATTTAGGAATTTCACTTTGGAGTATTTATCTGAAGGAAACAAAAACACTAACTTGAAGACCCAGTGTTCACTGCAGCAACATATGTTCAGTTGCTAGGCTGTGTCTGACTCTTTGCAACCCCATGGACATGGAGCATGCCAGGCTCCTCTGTCCTTCACTACCTCCCAAAGTTTGCTCAAATTCATGTCCACTGAACTGGTGATGCTATCTATCTCATCCTCTGTGGCCCCTTTCTTCTGCCTTCAATATTTTCCAGCATCAGGGTCTTTTCCAATCAGTCAGCTCTTCTCAGCAGGTGGCCAAAGTACTGGAGCTTCAGATTCAGCATCAGTCCTTGAAATGAATATTCAGGGTTGATTTCCTTTAGGATTGATTGGTTTGATCTCCTTGCTGCCCAAAGGACTCTCAATTCAACTGTGGCATCCAAGCACCACAATTCAAAAGAATCAACTCTTTTTAGCTTCTTCTATAACCCGGCTCTCACGTCCAGAGATGACTACTGGAAAAAATATAGCTTGACCACATGGACCTTTGTCAGCAATGCAGTGTCTCTTTCTAATACCCTGTCTAGGTTTGTCACAGAGGAGCAAGCCTCCTTTAATCAAATGGCTGCAGTCATCGTCAGCAGTGATTTGGGAGTCCAAGAAAAGAAAATATGTCACTGTTTCCACTTTCTCCCCTTTATTTGCCATGAAGTGCTGATGATCTTAGGTTTTAGAATGTTGAATGTTGAGCTGTAAGCCAGCTTTTTCACTCTCCTCTTTCACCCTCAATGAGAGGCTCTTTAGTTCCTCTTCACTTTCTGCCATTAGAGTGGTAGCATCTGTGTATCTGAGGTTGTTGACATTTCTCACAGCAATTTTGATTCCAGCTTGTGATACATCCAGCCTGGCATTTCCTATGATGTTCTCTGTATAAAAGTTAAGTAAACAGGGTGACAATATACAGCCTTGACGAACTCTTTTCCCCATGTAGAACCAGTCGGTTGTTTCATGTCCAGTTCCAACTGCTGCTTTTTGATCTGCATACAGGTTTCTCAGGAGGCAGGTAAGGTGCTCTGGTATTCTCATCTCTTTAAGAATTTTCCACAGTTCATTGTGATCCACATGGTCAAAGGCTTTATGTAGTCAATGAAGCAGATGTTTTTCTGGAATTCTCTGGCTTACTCTATGATCCAACAAATGTTGGCAATTTGATCTCTGGTTTCTCTGTCTTTTCTAAACCCAGCTTGTACATCTCAGAAGTTCTCAGTTCACTTACTGCTGAAGCCTAACTTGAAAGACTTTGAGCATAACCTTGCTAGCATGTGAAATGAGCACAATTGTGAGGCAGTTTGACCATTCATTGGCATTGCCCTTCTTTGAGATTGAAATGAAAACTGACCTTCTCCAGTCCTGTGGCCACTGATGAATCTTTCAAATGTGCTGACGTATTGACTGCAGCACTTTAGCAGTATTACCTTTTAGTATTTTGTAGCAATATATATGGGAGAAGGAAATGGCAACCCACTCCAGTGTTCTTGCCTGGAAAATCCCAGGGACAGGGGAGCCTGTTGAGCTGCCATCTATGGGGTCGCACAGAGTCAGACACGACTGAAGCAACTTAGCAGCAGCAGCAATATATATGAGTCAAACAATGTAAGTCTTCACTGATGAATGGATAAAGAAAATGTAATATAGACTTATATCTACCCATAAAAAGAAGAAAATCTTGCCAGTTTCAACAACATGGATGGACCTCGAGGGCATTATGCTAAGTGAAATAAATCAGACAGAGAAAGAAAAATAACATATAATCTCATTTATATGTGTAATATTTAAAAAAAGCAAGTTCAGAGATGCTGAGTAGATAGTGGTTGCCAGAAGTGGGGGATTTGGTGCAGGCAAAGGTAATCAAAAGGTATAAATTTGAATTATAAAATGAATAGGTGAAGAGATATACAGCATGGTGACTATAGTGAATACTGTATTGTATATTTGAAAGATGGCAAGAAAATACATCTTAAAAATTCTCATCATGTAAGAAAAATATTTAACTATACCATTCTAAAGGAGATCAGCCCGGGGATTTCTTTGGAAGCAAAGATGCTAAAGCTGAAACTCCAGTACTTTGGCCACCTCATGCAAAGACCTGATTCATTGGAGAAGACTCTGATGCTGGGAGGGATTGGGGGCAGGAGGAGAAGGGGACGACAGAGGATGAGATGGCTGGATGGCATCACTGACTCTATGGACAAGAGTCTGAGTGAACTCCAGCAATTGGTGATGGACAGGGAGGCCTGGCGTGCTACGATTCATGGGGTCGCCAAGAGTCGGATGACTGAGCGACTGAACTGAACTGAACTGAACTGATGGATCTGTGTATATGGATCCATATATAGAGATATAACTAGACTTACTGTAGTGATCATTTATCAATACACACAAACATATAAGCATTATGTTGTACACAGCAAAAAGTATAAAGTTGTATCAATTATATCAATTAAAAAATTTTAATAAAGAAAGTTTGGAACATGTAGATTAAATTAGCTCCATCCAAACTTCATTTTATAAACTCAACTTAAACCCATCACTTAGATTTTAAAATATCAAATCTCACTAATAACATTCTACAGGGTTGGGACAGACACAGAAACAGACATAAGTCACCTGCACAGGAGATGTAAGCTTCCTCCTTTGGAGAGCATGAACTGTATTTCCATGGGCCAGAAGGACACTGCCAGAGAGAGGTATCAGTTTTCCGACACTGAATTAAATCCACCCACCGGGGTCTAGAACCTTCCCTGAGATCAACAGAGGTGTTGAGACTTCCGCTGTCCCCACAGCCAAGCTGACTGCAGATGATGGACACGGTGACATCATCCATGGGGCTGTGGCACACACTGCCCCAGGTCCCGTTGTAGAAAACTTCCAGCCACCCAGCACACTGCTGGTCCTCGCTCACCATCCTGAGGGCCAGGAACTCTGAGATCGAAAAGGAGGAGACAGGACACAGTGAGCACCCCACTCAGTGCTCTGGGTCTTCCTCTCTCCCCCAAAATTGTGAACATTCGTCTGTGACCCAGCTGAGGAAGCAAATCCATTAGATGACCAGAGTGAAACTTGTCTCCTCTTCACCTGACTTTGTCCATTTCTGACTGTCTTTCTAAATATTTCTACCACCGTGATATGGTGGATATGAACTGAGAGGAAGACCAACCTGGACACCAGCAGGGAGAGGGAGCTGACACCTGCTTCCTGACAAAACATCCAAGAGAGGGTATGAAAGGGATGTGATGTGAACAGTGTGGAGGCAGATAGAATAATGGACCCACAGATGGCTACATGGAACTTTTGTCTGTGTTTCCTTATCTGGCAAAAGAGGCTTTACATATGTGATTAAGGTATGGTCCTTGGGATGGTAAGAGTCACCTGAAATATGGCGGATTAACCACCTGAGCACAGTCTAATCACATTCTTAGACTCACTATCCTTTAAAGTGGAATCCTTTTCCTCATTCTGGTTAGAGGGAGATGTGAATATGGATAATGGTCAGAGAGGTGGAGCATTGCTGGTCTGATGATGAACAGAAGGGGGTTATGAGTGAAGGAAGGCAGGCGGCTTCTAGAAGCTTGAAAAGACAGGAAACAGATTCTTTCCCAGAGGCTCAGAAGTGACGTGGCCCTGCTGAAACCTTGATCCCTGTACAGTGAGATCCCTGCTGGACATCTAAGCTAGAGAAGTGTAAGGAAATAAATATGTTGTTTTAAACCACTAACAATGTAGCAATTTGTTATAGAACAAACAAAAACTAGCACAGTGGCTTTAAGACTTCTCTACTCTATGTACCAGAAGGGTGAGCCCTGATTTTAAGAAAAACTGTGAGAAAAGGCTCTGCCAGGAAGAAAGCACCAGAATCTCAGCTGCTGCAGGAGGCAGTGAAAGCACCTCGTCTTCACGTCTACTAGAAAGACAGGCTCCATGGGAGGAAGCCTCCTTCTCTGGTCCTTTCAGCATCTCTCTCTCAGGGCTCATAGCCCCGTCCTCCAGGGCCCCACCCCTCCTCCAGCCTGTGGACAGTGTGGAGTGCTGACCTGAGCAGATGACCCCCGCGTCCTCCTTGTGTCTGCAGTCGTGCTGCCCCCAGCCCCGGGAAGGGCATCTCCACACATGGGACTCATTTCCTGTGCAGTTCAGGTCGTCCAGCCAGATGGGCCCTGATCCTGCCCCGAAGTGAGCAGACCCCGTGGCATTGAGGGCTTCTCCACAGCCCAGCTGCCTGCACACCACGCGGGCATCGTCCAGGTCCCAGCCGTCATCACAGATGGTGCCCCAGGAGCCCTGGTCAAGGATCTCCACTCTCCCGGCGCAGGGACCGCCCCCGTCCACCAGGCGGAGCTGCCTGCTGTCTGAGGAGAGAGAAATGGGACAATGGGGCGGTGACCTGAGGAATGAGAAGGGTCTTCTGTCCTGTGGGACCCTCACCTGAGCAGTAGGGGGCGCTCTCCTCTGAGCCCGCAGATCCTGCTCGTTCAGACACAAAGTGGTCGCACTGGGGCAGCACCTGGGTCTGGTTTCCTGAAGAAACAGCAATGATTAGAGGGTTGGGAGGGTAAAGAACAGGAAAGTCAGTTAAATTAAATATTTTTTAGGAGGGGAGGGAAGTTTGGGGGGAAATGGATCCATGTATATGTATGGCCGAGTCCCTGCCTATTCACCTGAAACTATAAAAACACTGTTAATCAGCTATCCCCCAATACAAAGTAAACAGTTCAAGCAAACAAACAAACAAACAAACAAAAATGACCTAGTGAGGGAGCTGAGATGAAAGCTGGAACACACTGGCAAAGTTACCAGAATCTTGGTGTTCCCTTTCTGCAGGAAGAGCCCTGGTCCTGACAGTGGCACGATCCCTGCTTTAAGCCAAGCTTTGCCCTAAGAATGAGGTAAACAAGTTGTTCCATCCTTAATCCACCCCTAAATAGAAGAAGAAAAGCAAAGGTCTTTCTGAAGGAGTTGTACAATTATTTATCTACAATGTTTGTGGTTTAAAAAATACTGATATAAAAGAGATCTCATGGAACACCAGAGCAAATAGAAACATTAAAAAAATTCCCAGGGTATTTGGCTCTTAAAGTTACCTGACAGAAAATTTATTTTGTTTTATTTTATTAATTTTTATTTGAGTATCATTGCTTTACTATGTTGTGGTAGCTTCTGCTGTACAGCAAATTTAGCAAGTTATACATATACATATGGGCTTCCCAGGTGACTCAGTGGTAAAGAATCTGCCTGCCAAACAGGAGACTGGGGTTCCATCCCTGGGTTGGGAAGAGTCTTTGGAGAAAGAAATGGAAATCCACTCCAGTATTCTTGCCTAAGAATTCCTATGGACAGAGAAGCATGGCAGTCCATGAGGTCACAAAAGAGTCAGACACAACTCAGCGACTAAACAACAACTATATCTATCTATTTATATTTATATTCATATATATCCATACACACACACAAACACACACACACACACACACACACACACATCTGCCCTCTTTCTTGGATTTACTTCCTATTTAGTCACCACAGAACACTGAGTAGAGTTCCCTGTGCTATAAGGAAGTTATTATTTGTCTATTTCTGTGTGCATGCCTGCTAAGACACTTCAGCTGTGTGTCTGACTCTGTGACACTACGGATTGTAGCCCATCAGGCTCCATGTCTATGGGATTCTCCAAGCAATATCTATTTTATACTTAATATCAATAGTGTAGGGCTTCTGAGTCTGGTGGCTCGGACAATAAAGAATCCACCTGCATCGTGGGAGACCTGGCTTTGATCCTTGGGTTAGAATGTCCCCTGGAGGAGGGCATGGCAACCCACAGTAGTTGTACCAATTTACATACTCATATGTAGGAGGATTCCCTTTTCTACACATCTTCTCCAGCATTTATTTGTGGATATTTTTAATGATAGACATTCTAACTGGTGTGATGTATTACCTGACTGTAGCTTTGACTTGCATCTCTCTAAATATTAGTGATGTTGTATTTGTTAGCCATTTGTATGTCTGGAAAAAAAATGTCTATTTAGGTTTTTTTCCCATTTTTTCATTGGATTGTTTGGTTTGTTGATATTGTGTTGTTTGTACATTTTGAAGATTAATCCCTTGTTAATGACTTCATTTGCAAATATTTTCTCCCATTCTGAGAGTTGTCTTTTTGTTCTGTTTATGGTTTCCTTTGATATGTAAAAGCTTTTAAGTTTAATTAGATCTTATTTTTTTTGTTTTATTTTTATTTTCTTTAGGAATTTGATCCAAAAAGATGCGGTTGCAACTTATGTCAAAGAATGTTCTGCCTATGTTTTCCCCTAAGAGTTTTATAGTCTGACAGAGAATTTAAATAGCCATGATTAAAGTGCACAAAGAATTAATTGACACGATGTGTATCTTGGCAGAGAAATGATAACAAAAACAAGTGAAAATTCTACAGCTGAAAAAGTTAACTGCTGAAATTAAGAACTAGAGAATGAGCGTATCAGCACATTAGATCAACATAAAGTAGAAATAGTAAAATGGAAAAATCAGAGGATAAATATTCCTCTATTTAGAAATGCTGGTCCTATGGTAAGTGCCTGGTTTACAATGCTATATAACAAAATTTCCCCCACAACTTAGTACTTGAAGTAATTTATTTTTAAATTTTGCTCATGATTTCCCGGGTAAGTTGGGAAAGACTCACCTTGGCAGTTCTATCTTTGGTGTTTCTCATGTGGTTGCATTTAGATGTCATCTGGGACTGACATCTCTAAAGGTTTGACTGGACTGTGGTTATGTAAAGAAATTCCCAGAAGTATTACTGTTGTTGTTGGGAGGGAGGGATAAAGGCGCATCATGACTGCAACATAATCCAGGAAGATTTTACATACTCAAGGAAAAAAGAGGGCAGGAGAGGAGCAAATAAGGAGAGAAAGGGAAAGCTAGAGCAAGAGAGAGAGAGAAAAGAAAGAAAGAAGGATAAAGCAAAATACTAATTCAACATTCGGGGAATCCAGGTAAAGTTCAGAGAGAACTCATTCCTAGAAAACCTTCACTAAAAGAAATACTAATAACATCAAACCCATAAAATGCCTAGGAGAAAACCTAGTTAAATGTGTGCAAAACATCTGAGAGAAAGTCAAGACCTAATTGAATGAAGGGATATATTTTGTCAGTGAATTGGGAAACTCAATGTTATCAAAGTCAGACATTCTCAAATTTATATACAGATTAAATCTGACCTCAATCAAATTCCCTTGTGCTTTTGTATGTCTGAAACATGACAAGCTGATTCAAAATTTATGTTGCTATTCAGTCACTTAGTCGTGTCTGACTCTTTGTGACCCCAAGGACTGCAGCACACCAGGCTTCCCTGTCCACCACCAACTCCTGGAGCTTGTTCAAACTTATGTCCTTTGACTCAGTGATGCCATCCAACCATCTCATCCTCTGTCATTCCCTTCTCCTGCCTTCAGTCTTTCCTAGCATCAGGGTCTTTTCTAGTGAGTCAGCTCTTCGCTTGAGGTGGCCAAAGTATTGGAGCTTCAGCTCAAAAATGTATAGAAAATACAAACACCAAGACTGACCAAAGCAGTTGGCAAGAAAAGCAACAACATAACTTCTTTAAATTAAAGTTACCCAGACTTACTATGTGTGCTCAGTCACTCAGTCATGTCCAAGTCTTTGTGATCCCATAGACTATAGACCGCCAGGCTCCTCTGTCCACGGGGATTTTCCAGGCAAGAATACTGGAGTGGGTTCCCATGCCCTTCTCCAGGGGATCTTCCCAACCCAGGGATCAAACCCAGGTCTCCCACCTTCTAGGCAGATCTTTACTCTCTGAGATACCAGGGAAGGTTCAACACTTACTGTAAAATTACAATAATTAAGAAAATGTGGTACAGGTGCAAGGAGAGACAAAGGATACAGTGGAACAGAATAGAGAGTCTAAACAATGTATTCAGAGATATGTGCCCTTTCGCTTATCACAAAGGTGTCACTGTAGTGGGGAATAGTCTGTTCAGAAAAAGATTTTGAGTCAACTGGATACCGATATGAAAACAGGACACTTGACCCTTATCCTACATAGATGTCAATCCTAGAAGCAATGTACAATTACATGCAAAAAAAAAAGTAATTACACTTCTGTGAGATACTCTCAGAGAACATTTTTGTAATTTTGGAGTAGACAAAGTTCATTTTAGAAGACTATAAGGAATCCTAGGGACTGGATCAATGGACTAGTTCAAAACCGAGACAGAAGTATGTCATGGCTGTATATTGTCACTCTGTTTATTTAACTTAAATTCTGAGTACATCATGCGAAATGCTGGCCTGGATGAAGCACAAACTGGAGTCAAGATTGCTGAGAGAAATATTAATAACCTCAGATATACGGATGACACCACCCTTATGGCAGAAAGTGAGGAGAAATTAAAGAGCCTCTTGATGAAAGTGACAGAGGAGAGTGAAAATGTTGGCTTAAAACTCAACATTCAAAGAACTAATAACATGGCATCTGGTCCCATCACTTCATGGCAAAACGATGGGGAAACAGGGACAGACTTTATTTTCTTGGACTCCAAAATCACTGCAGATTATGTCTATAGCCATGAAATTAAAAGATGCTTGATGCTTGGAAGAAAAGCTATGACCAACCTAGTCAACATATTAAAAAGCAGAGACATTACTGACAAAGGCCCATCTAGTCAAAGCTATGATTTTTCCAGTAATCATGTATGGATGTGAGAGTTGGACCATAAAGAAAGCTGAATGCTGAATAATTGATGCTTTTGAATTGTGGTGCTGAATAAGACTCTTGACAGTCCCTTGGATGGCAAGGAGGGGCAACCAGTCAATCCTAAAGGAAATCAGTCCTGAATATTCATTGGAAGAACTGATGCTGAAGCTGAAGCTCCAATACTTTGGCTACATGATGGGAAGAACTGACTCATTGGAAAAGACCCTGAAGTGGAGAAAGATTGAAGGCAGGAGGAGAAGGGGACGACAGAGAATCAGATGACTGGATGGTTTCACCGACTCAATGGATATGCGCTTGAGCAAGCTCCAGGAGATGGTGAAGGACAGGAAAGCTTGGCATGCTGCAGTCCATGGGGTTGCAAAGAGTCAGACATGACTGAGTGATTGAACGGAACTGAGTGACTGAAAGAGCACTACATGGACAGAAAAAAAGTTGATGAGTCAAACCTGAGATGGGTAACTTGGCTCATTGAAGTACAGCATACCATTAAGAAAATAAAAATATAAGGCCAAGAATTAAACACAAAAATCATAATAAATACTTTTGCCAAAAGTCATCATCATGATAATTTGCACCATTGTATTTGTAATAGTCAAGAACTGGAAATAAACTCACATCTCTGCCATTAGTTGAATGGTTCAATACATGGTCAGGTGATCATTCAAAGGAATACTCTATCATAATAAAAATGAATGAAATGTTGCCATAAAAAACATCATAAGTGAATCTCAAACACAGTTTGGAGTCAAAGAAATAAACACAAAAGAAAACATACTGTATGGTTTTACATAAAGTTCAAAAACAGAAAATATTCTATGGCAGTACAAGTCTTAGGTAAGCAGTCTTCCCTGGAGAGGAGGAGGACACAGCTATTGGGAGGCAATAGTGATTCTGTGGTGCTGTGAATGCTCTCTGTGTAGATCTGGGCTGGGGAACATGACCTAGGTGTACACTTATTGTTTGTACTTTGTTCTCTATTATTATCCTTAAATAATATTGTTTCATAAAAAATAGTATTAATCTAGGTGTTTCTTTCCCTGACATAGCACTTCTTAACATTTCTTAGCACTTCTTCCCCCTGAAAAAATGAGTGAACAATGAGAATGCTATGGAGCAGGACCTTACAGAGCCTTCTCAGGACAGATCACCCTCATGTCCTCCACCTGCCTCTGTTTGTAGAAAAACCTAATTAAACAATAAATTTGATCACAGAAATAAAAAAAATCAGAAACAAATGAAAACAGTCAAATAGGATGAAATAATGATAGTTTAGCCCTAAACAAGTTCAAGGACCTTTAGTTCCTTCTCATGGGGTATAGATAACATTCTGAGCCATATCTTTTGAGCTATTTTGCAGATACGGAAATCCCAAACAGTGGTAGCAATAAATTACATGATGACCAGACTAGTGGGGTGCCATTTCCTTCTCCAGGGGATCTTCCCAACCCAGGGATCAAACCCGAGACTCTTGCATTGCAGGCAGGTTCTTTACCATCTGAGCCAACAGGGAAGTTCGTAATCTTTATCTTTCACAATTTCAAGATCGGCCTCAAGGAAATGGGAACAGATCAGCACTAGAACAGATGATTAACTGTATTTCAAACAATAAAAGTGACACTGATCAGACTTATTTCAAGATGATTGTCGGAGCTAGCTATGGCTATTCTGCAGGTAAACTGTCCCCCATTTCCACCTGTGCACTCCTGAAATTCCCATTTTAAAACACTCACCCCTGATCAGCAAGGAGGTTCTTTGGTACATTAGTCCTCTGTCTCCCCAGAACTGCTGGTTTCCTCAATAAAGCTGACTTTAATTTTACCCACACTTGTCTCTCAATGTTGGATTCTTGAGTAATGAGCAGCTGAAACCCGAGTTCAGTACCAAGATTAAACATTTCACTACAGAATATCTTCATTTTTAAGCCTGTTTTCCCTTACTCTCTGCTCTGGGGATATTTCACTCCAGGAGCATCCTAAGTATAGTAGCCCTTCCCTCTCTTACCTGAGCAGATCACAGAGGCCGTATTGCCATGGGAACAGTCAGGAACACCCAGGGTAGTCACAGGGGCATTTCCACAGGAAGGACTCAGTCCCTGAGCAGTGAAATCGGGCTTTCCAGAGTTGATCACTTCCTTCTGCCCCATTTGGGGTGGAGATGGCGACTCCACAGCCAAGCTGACGACAGACAACATTGGCATTGGCCAGACTCCAGTGGGAGGCAACAGGCATCTCCATCGTCCAGAAATGTTCATCTCCACCTGCCCCTCACACTGAGAGGAGCCATTTTGTCATAAGCCGGATCTGTGTACACTAATAGAAAAAGACAGGATTTCAGCAAAGTCTTTTTTTTTTTTTTAGCTGAACCGATTGTACGTGGATGTTAAGTCTTGCCATGCATCTCACCTGAACAGGCAACCTGAACAGCTCCACTGTGGTGACAAGTGCCCCCTGGACAGGGCACTCTGGGGCACCACCAGAGCTTAGGCTCCTCCCCTCACACCTGAACTCTTCAGCCCAGACCCGGCCATCGGACTTTCTGACGGGTACTTGTCCCAGGACAGACACAGCCTTGCCACACCCCAGTTCCGCACAGATGACCTGGGCAGTGGGGATTGTGAAGTTTCCATCAGACACTGGGGTCCAGGCTTCTCCAGAATACACTTCTACTCGCCCTGAGCAGGGTCCATTCCCTCCAGCCAGACGCACAAATCCTAAGAGAAACAAAGAACAACAAACCCAGTGAGTGTTCATGAACCTGGCTTGACAACTGTAAACACACCTCACAGGCAAAGGTGGGAAAGAGGAAATAAGAGGGATAAGAAGAGAGAATTTGACTGTCATTGTCAAATTGCATTTTCATGAGCGAGTTTCTGAAGAGATATCCAGAAGGATTGCAGGGTCAGTTTGGAAGGGCTGGATCCCAAGAATATATATTGGTTAGGAATGTTAATTCTTATCTGGGGGCCTGGAAACTTCAAGGCCCAAAGAAACTGCACAGTGGTAAACATCAACTTGAGTGCAGAGCTGAACTAACTGAGAGTTAAAAAGATCATGGGATTCGAGAGCTTAGAGGCCTAAGAGCCAGAGAAGTTTAGAAGGTCATCCTGAAATTTCTGGGGCTAGAATTTTGGGCAGTTTTCTTTGAGCCAATATTCAAGTCACTGGGGATGGGAACATCATGTGGGCTGGATCTGAGTGCAGGCATTAGGTCACAATTAGGTAACCTAATTGTGAAAGAAGTTGTTCACAGATAAGTTTGGAAATGACGAAAGCTCAGAGTGTCATAGGAGAGGGAGGGAATGATCCTAGCCATCTTTTTAAAAACCTAGGATTTATGGAGAAGGAAATGGCAGCCCACTCTAGTGTTCTTGCCTGGAGAATCCCAGGGATGGGGGAGCCTGGTGGGCTGCCATCTATGGGTTGCACAGAGTCGGACATGACTGAAGCTACTTAGCAGCATGAACACACCTGAGAGAAAGTGAAGTCTAGTGGGATTATGCAAGACAACTGAGTTAGTTGATTACTTCATCCTAGACATGAGAGTCTTAGTAAATGTGAAGGAGTGATGAGAATTTAATGT
>NW_017199165.1:0-7423 GCF_001704415.2 Capra hircus | reverse complement strand
CCCCAGAGGAGTCAGTCCTCGTCTCGAGTGGGGCCATGCACGTGCGATTTCCTCCCGATCTGTAGCAGCAGTGTCACGCTTCTCTTCCCGTGGATCAAGGGATCTGTGGCTTTCCCTCCTGGCTTTCCCCCGAGGGCTTTCCCACAGGGCTGTCCCACGTGCCACCGTGGTGTGAGTCGATCCTCGGCTTGAAAGTCGAGGCAGTGCAGGGAAAACAGGTATCCCTGGAATGGACTGAGACATCTGGGGGACTCTGGAATGGTGGCACGACCCTGGAGTTCCTCTCGCCATTCCTGTGGAGAGCGCCTCCTCTTGAGATGCGACGGGAACGCCGGGAATTCTTTCCCGACCACGCAGGGAAAGGATCACTCCTCTCGGGCTAGGAGGCGGAATCGGGTCTCCGCTGGATGTGGGCGCGGACTCTCGGCTTCCTCTCAGTGGAGACCGGTATTTCGAGGAACTTCCTGAGTTGCAGTAAGGGTGTGAAGGACCCTTTGGAAGTTCCCAGATGTTAGATGTGATTAGCCTCCAGACGCCTCAGCGGAAATGGGCCTCATCTCGCCTGGAGGGGAGAACCTCCTGGATTTTCTCGAGTTGCGGCAGGTGCTCTCGACTTACGATGGGGACCTCAGGGCCCGCTCTGGTGGCCTCAGGAAAGGCCAGTCCCCATGCGAATTGCTCTGAGGCCTCTCGGGATTCCTCTTCCATAGATTCGGGGTCTAGACCTTGTGTGGAGACTGTGCCGGAACCTGAGCATTCCTCTCCAGTGCTGACATGGATCTTGGGGTATTTCTGGAGTCTCCCCAGGGGAGTCAGTCCTCGTCTCGAGAGGGGGCATGCACGTGCGATTTCCTCCCCAGCTGTAGCAGCAGTGTCACGCTTCCCTTTCGCGAGGATCAAGGGATTTGTGTCTTTTCCTCGAGGCTTTCCCACGAGGCTTTCCCCCGAGGCTTTCCCACAGGGCTGTCCCACGTGCCACCGTGGTGTGAGTCGATCCTCGGCTTGAAACTCGAGGCAGTGCACGGAAAACAGGTTTCCCTGGAATGGACTGAGACATCCAAGGGACTCTGGGAATGGTGGCACGACCCTGGAGTTCCTCTCGCCTTTCCTGTGGGAGATCGCCTCCTCTTGAGATGCGACGGGAATGCCGGGAATTTCTTTCCCGACCACGCAGGGAAAGGATCCCTCCTCTGGGCTAGGAGGTGGAAACGGGCTCCTCTGGTTGTGGCGGGACTCTCGTGATTCCTCTCGAGAGGAGACGGGGTATGTCGGGGAACTTCTTGAGTTGCAGCATGGGGTGTGAAGAACCCTTTGGATGTTCCAGAGGTAAGGTGTGATTAGCCTCGAGATACCTCAGCCGGAAATAGGTCTCAGCTCGCCTGGAGGGGAGAACCTCCTGGATTTTCTCGAGTCGCGGCTGGTGCTCTCGACTTACGACGGGGAAATCACGGAACCGCTCTGCCTGGCCTCAGGAAAGGCCTGTCCCCATGCCAGTTGCACGGGGGCCTCTCGGAATTCCTCTTCTGTCGATGCTGGTGCCTAAGATCTTGTGTGGAGTCGGTGCCGGAACCTGAGGATTCCTCTCCAGTGTTGACATGGATCTTGGGGTACTTCTGGAGTCTCCCCAGGGCAGTCAGTCCTCTACTCGAGTGGGGGCATGCACGTGCGCTTTCTTCCCGAGCTGTAGCAGCAGAGTCACGCTTCCCTTCGCGTGGATCAACGGGACTGTGGCTTTCCATCGAGGCTTTCCCAAGAGGCTTTAACACGAGGCTTTCCCACAGGGCTGTCCCACGTGCCACTGTGGTGTGAGTCGATCCTCGGCTTGAACGTCGAGGCAGTGCAGGGAATACAGGTTTCCCTGGAATGGACTGAGACATCTGGGGGACTCTGGGAATGGGGGCACGACTCTGGAGTTCCTCTAGCTTTTCCTCTGGAGAGCGCATCCTCTTGATGTGGGACGGGAATGCCGCGAATTCTTTCCCGACCACGCAGGGAAAGGATCAAACCTCTCGAGCTATGAGGAGGAAACGTGGCTCCTCTGGATGTGGGCGGGACTTTCCTGCTTCCTCTCGAGTGGAGACGGGTATGTCAGGGAACTTCTTTGAGTTGCAGCAAGGTTGTGAAGGACCCTTTGGAAGTTCCATAGGTTAGGTTTGATTAGCCTCGAGACGTCTCAGCGGAAATGGGCCTCATCTCGCCTGGAGGGGAGAACCTCCTGGATTTTCTCGAGTTGCGACAGGTGCTCTCGACTTACGACGGGGACCTCAGGGACCCGCTCTGGTGGCCTCAGAAAAGGCCAGTCCCCATGCGAGTTGCTCGGGTGCCTCTCGGGTTTCCTCTCCCGTCGATGCCGGGGCCTAAGACCTTGTGTGGCGTCCGGTGCCGGAATCTGAGGATTCCTCTTCAGTGCTGACATGCTTCTTGGGGTACTTCTGGAGTCTCCCCAGGGGGAGTCAGTCCTCGTCTCAAGTGGGGGCATGCACGTGCGCTTTACTCCCGAGCTGTGGCAGCAGTGTCACGCTTCCCTTCACCTGGATCAAGATATCTGTGGCTTTCCCTCGAGGCTTTCCCACGAGGCTTTCCCAAGAGGTTTTCCCACAGGGACGTCCCACGTGCCACCGTGGTGTGAGTCCATTCTCGGCTAGAAAGTCGAGACAGTCCAGGGAAAACAGGTTTCCCTGGAATGGACTGAGACATCTGGGGGACTCTGGGAATGGTGGCACCACCCTGGAGTTCCTCTCGCCATTCCTGTGGAGAGCGCCTCCTCTTGAGATGCGACCGGAACGCCGGGAATTCTTTTCCGACCACGCAGGTAAAGGATCCCTCCTCTCGGGCTAGGAGGCAGAAACGGGTCTCCGCTGGATGTGGGCGGGACTCTCGTGCTTCCTCTCCAGTGGAGACCGGTATTTCGAGGAACTTCTTGAGTTGCAGTAAGGGTGTGAAGGACCCTTTGGAAGTTCCAGATGTTAGATGTGATTAGCCTCCAGACGCCTCAGCGGAAATGGGCCTCATCTCGCCTGGAGGGGAGAACCTCCTGGATTTTCTCGAGTTGCAGCAGGTGCTCTCGACTTACGATGGGGACCTCAGGGACCCGCTCTGGTGGCCTCAGGAAAGGCCAGTCCCCATGCGAATTGCTCTGGGGCCTCTCCGGATTCCTCTTCCATAGATTCCGGGGTCTAGACCTTGTGTGGAGACTGTGCCGGAACCTGAGCATTCCTCTCCAGTGCTGACATGGATCTTGGGGTATTTCTGGAGTCTCCCCAGGGGAGTCAGTCCTCGTCTCGAGAGGGGGCATGCACGTGCGATTTCCTCCCCAGCTGTAGCAGCAGTGTCATGCTTCCCTTCGCGTGGATCAAGGGATCTGTGGCTTTCCCTCGAGGCTTTCCCACGAGGCTTTCCCACGAGGCTTTCCCACAGGGCTGACCCACGTGCCACCGTGGTGTGAGTCGATCCTCGGCTTGAAATTCGAGGCAGTGCAGGGAAAACAGGATTCCCTGGAATGGACTGAGATATCTGGGGGACTCTGGGAATGGTGGCACGACCCTGGAGTTCCTCTCGCCTTTCCTGTGGAGAGCGCCTCCTCTTGAGATGCGACAGGAACGCCGGGAATTCTTTCCCGATCAAGCAGGGAAAGGATCCCTCCTCTCGAGATAGGAGGCGGACACGGGGCTCCTCTGGATGTGGGCAGAACTCTCGTGCTTCCTCTCGAGTGGAGACGGGTATGTCGGGGAACTTCTTGAGTTGCAGCAAGGGTGTGAAGGACCCTTTGGAAGTTCCAGATGTTAGATGTGATTAGACACGAGACGCCTCAGCGGAAATGGGCCTCATCTCGCCTGGAGGGGAGAACCTCCTGGATTTTCTCGACTTGCGGCAGGTGCTCTCGACTTACGACGGGGACCTCAGGGACCCGCTCTGGTGGCCTCAGGAAAGGCCAGTCCCCATGCGAGTTGCTCGGGGGCCTCTCGGGATTCCTCTCCCGTCAATGCCGGGGCCTAAGACCTTGTGTGGAGTCGGTACCGGAACCTGAGAATTTCTCTCCAGTGTTGACATGGATCTTGGGGTACTTCTGGAGTCTCCCCAGGGGAGTCAGTCCTCGTCTCGAGTTGGGGCATGCACGTGCGCTTTCCTCCCGAGCTGTAGCAGCAGTGTCACGCTTCCCTTCGCGTGGATCAAGGGATCTGTGGCTTTCCCTCGAGGCTTTCCCACGAGGCTTTCCCACGAGGCTTTCCCACAGGGCTGTCCCACGTTCCACCGTCGTGTGAGTCGATCCTCGGCTTGAAAGTGGAGGCAGTGCAGGGAAAACAGGTTCCCTGGAATGGACTGAGACATCTGGGGGACTCTGGGAATGGTGGCAGGACGCTGGAGTTCCTCTCACCTTTCCTGTGGAGAGCGCCTCCTCTTGAGATGCGACGGAAACGCCGGGAATTTTTTCCCGAGCACGCAGGGAAAGGATCCCTCCATCGATCTAGCAGGCGGAAACGGGGCTCCTCTGGATGTGGGCGGGACTCTCGTGCTTCCTCTGGAGTGGAGATGGGTATGTCGGGGAACTTCTTGGGTTGCAGCAAGGGTGTGAAGGACCCTTTGGAAGTTCCAGAGGTTAGGTGTGAATAGCCTCAAGACGCCTCAGCGGAAATGGGCCTCATCTCGCCTGGAGGGGAGAACCTCCTGGATTTACTCGACTTGCGACAGGTGCTCGCAACTTACGTCGGGGATCTCAGGGACCCGCTCTGGTGGCCTCAGGAAAGGCCAGGCCCCATGTGAGTTGCTCGGGGCCTCTCGGGATTCCTGTCCCGTCGATGCTGGGGCCTAAGACCTTGTGTGGAGTCGGTGCCCGAAACTGAGGTTTCCTGTCCAGTGCTGACATGGATCTTGGGGTACTTTTGGAGTCTCCCCAGAGAAGTCAGTCCTCGTCTCGATCGGGGCATGCACGTGCCCTTTCCTCCCGAGCTGTAGCAGCAGTGTCGCGCTTCCCTTCGCGTGGATCAAGGGATCTGTGGCTTTCCCTCGAGGCATTCCCACGTTGCATTCCCACGAGGCTTTCCCACGAGGCTTTCCCACGAGGCTTTCCCACGAGGCTTTCCCACAGGGCTGTCCCACGTGTCACCGTGGTGTGAGTCGATCCTCGGCTTGAAAGTCTAGCCAAGCAGCGAAAAAAATATTTCCCTGAATGGACTGAGACATCTGAGGGACTCTGGGAATGGTGGCACGACCCTGGAGTTCCTCTCACCTTTACTGTGGAGAGCGCCTCCTCTTGAGATGCGACGGGAATGCCGGGAATTCTTTCCCGACCACATAGGGAAAGGATCCCTCCTCTCAAGCTAGGAGGCGGAAACGGGGCTCCTCTGGATGTGGCCTGGACTCTCGTGCTTCCTCTCGAGTGGAGACGGTATGTCGGAGGAAATTCTTGAGTTGCAGCAAGGGTGTGAAGGACCCTTTGGAAGTTCCAGAGGTTAGGTGTGATTAGCCTCGAGAGCCCTCAGCGGTAATGGGCCTCACTCGCCTGGAGGGGAGAACCTCCTGGAATTTCTCGAGTTGCACCAGGTGCTCTCGACTTACGACGGGGACCTCAGGGACCCGCTCTGGTTCCCTCAGGAAAGGCCAGTCCCCATGCGAGTTGCTCGGGGGCCTCTCGGGATTCCTCTCCCATCGATGCCGGGGCCTAAGGCCTTGTGTGGAGTCGCTGTCGGAACCTGAGGATTGCTATCCAGTGCTGACATGGATCTTGGGTTACTTCTGGAGTCTCCCCAGGGGAGTCAGTCCGCGTCTCGAGTGGGGGCATGCACGTGTGCTTTCCTCCCGAGCTGTAGCAGCAGTGTCACGCTTCCCTTCGCGTGGATCAAGGGATCTGTGGATTTCCCTCGAGGCTTTCCCACAAGTCTTTCCCACGAGGCTTTCCCAACGGGATGTCCCACGTGCCACTGAGGTGTGAGTCGATCCTCGGCTTGAAACTCCAGGCAGTGCAGGGAATAAAGTTTTCCCTGGAATGGACTGAGATATCTGGGGGACTCTGGAATGTTGGCACGACCCTGGAATTCCTCTCGCCTTTCCTGTGGAGAGCGCCTCCTCTTGAGATGCGACGGGAACGCCGGAAATTCTTTCCCGACCACGCAGGGAAAGTCCCCTCCTCTCGATCTAGGAAGCGGAAACGGGGCTCCTCTGGATGTGGTCGGGACTCTCGTGCTTCTTCTCGAGTGGAGACGGGTATGTCCGGGAACTTCTTGAGTTGCAGAAAGGGTGTGAAGGACCCTTTGGAAGTTCCAGAGGTTAAGTGTGATTAGCCTCGAGACGCCTCAGCGGAAATGTGCGTCATCTCGCCTGGAGGGGAGAACCTCCTGGATTTTCTCGAGTTGCAGCAGGTGCTCTCGACTTATGACGGGGACCTCTTGGACCCGCTGTGATAGCCTCAGGAAAGGCCAGTCCCCATGCGAGTTGCTCGGGGGCCTCTCGGGATTCCTCTCCCGTTGATGCCGGGGCATAAGACCTTGTGTGGAGTAGCTGCCGCAACCTGAGGGTTCCTATCCAGTGCTGACATGGATCATGGTGGACTTCTGAAGTCTCCCCAGGGGAGTCAGTCCTCGTCTCGAGTCGGGGCTTGCACGTGCGCTACCTCCCTAGCTGTAGCAGCAGTGTCACGCTTCCCTTCAGGTCGATCAATTGATCTGTGGCTTTCCCTCGAGGCTTTCCACGAGGCTTTCCCTAGAGGCTTTCCCACGAGGCTTTCCCACAGGGCTGTTCCACGTGCCACCGTGGTGTGAGTCGATCCTGGGCTTTAAAGTCGAGGCAGTGCAGGGAAAACAGCTTTTCCCTGGAATGGACTGAGACATCTGGGGGACTCTGGGAAATGGTGGCACGGACCCTGGAGTTCCTCTCGCCTTTACTGTGGAGAGCGCCTCCTCTTGAGATGCGACGGGAACGCCGGGAATTCTTTTCCCGACCACGCAGGAAAGGATCCCTCCTCTCGAGCTAGGAGGCGGAAACGGGGCTCCTCTGGATGTGGTCGGGACTCTCGTGCTTCCTCTCGAGTGGAGACGGGTATGTCGGGGAACTTCTTGAGTTGCAGCAAGTGTGTGAAGGACCCTTTGGAAGTTCCAGAAGGTTAGCTATGATTTAGCCTGGAGACCCCTCAGCGGAAATGTGAGTCATCTCCCCTGGAGGGGAGAACCTCCTGGATTTTCTCGAGTGGCGGCAGCTGCTCTCGACTTACGACAGGGATGTCAGGGAGCCGCTCTGGTGGCCCATGGAAAGGCCAGTCCCCATGCGAGTTGCTCGGGGGCGTCTCGGGATTCCTCTCCCATCAATGCCGGGGCCTAAGACCTTGTGTGGAGTCGGTGCCGCGAACCTGAGCAATTCCTCTCCAGTGCTGACATGGATCCTTTGGGGACTTCTGGAGTCTCCCCAGGGGAGTCAGTTCCTCGTCTCGAGT
>NW_017199164.1:0-7423 GCF_001704415.2 Capra hircus | reverse complement strand
CACAGTATTGGAGTTTCAGGTTCAGTATTAGTCTTCCAATGTATATTCAGACCTGATTTCCTTTAGGATGGAGTGGTTGCGTCTCCTTGTAATCTAAGCGACCTACAAGCATCTTCTCCAACACCACAGTTCAAAGCATCCAATTTTCAGCTGTCACTTTCTTTATAGTACATCTTTCATATCCATCCATGACATATGGGAAAAACCATAGCCTTGACTGGATGGATCTTTGTTGGCAAAGCAACCGTCTCGGCTTTTTAATATGCTGTCTAGTTTGGTCATCACTTTTCTTCCAAGTCATAAATATGTTTTAAGTTCATGGAGGCAGCCATCACCTGCAGTGATTTCCAAGCCCCCCAAAATAGTCTGCTGCTGTTTCCAATGTTTTCCCATCTATTTGCCATGAAGTGATGAGACTGGATGCAATGATTTTAGTTTTCTGAATGCTGAGCTTTAAGCTAACTTTTTCACTCTCCTCTTTCACTTTCATCAGGAGACTCTTTAGTTCTTATACACTTTCTGCCATAAGGGTGGTGTCGTCTGCATATCTGAGATCTTGATATTTCTCCCAGCAATCTGGATTCCAGCGTGTGCTTCTCCAGCCCAGTGTTTCTCATGATGTACTCTGCATATAAGTTAAATAAGCAGGCTGACAATATACAGCCTTGACATATTCCTTTTCCTATTTAGAACCAGTCTGTTGTTCCATGTCCAGTTCGAACTGTTTCTTCCTGACCTGCATACAGGTTTCTCAAGAGACAGGTCAGGTGGTCTGGTATTCCCATCTCTTTCAGAATTTTTCCCAGTTTATTGTGATCCACACAGTCAAAGGCTTTGGCATAGTCAATAAAGCAGAAATAGATGTCTTTTTTTCTGGAACTCTCTTGCTTTTTCAATGATCCAGTGGATGTTGGCAGTTTGATCTCTGGTTTCTCTGCATTTTTTTAAATCCCTCTTGAACATTTGGAAGTTCACAGTTCATGTGAACTTGGAGAATTTTGAGCATTACTTACTAGTGTGTGAGATGAGTGCAATTGTGCAGCAGCTTGAATATTCTTTGTCATTGCCTTTCTTTGGGATTGGAATGAAAACTGACCTAATGACTAGGTGTTTTCAATTGCATATGCTGAAAGAACTGGCTGTGCAGTTTTGAAAAAAAAAATCATTTAACCCATTTTCTCTGAAGTGCAAGGCATATCATGGCCATCCCTGAATCATAAAGTCACCTTTTCTTTATGTAGTCATAGTTTCATGCCTAAATTATAGGCCAACTCATGCTCAAATGGACTCTGATGTCAGGGGCAGATCAACTAATAAAAGCTTGGATTGTCCCTCTGGAGGAAAGTGAGATCTTGGTCCCACAAGAAGAATCTGAAGGGTTAAGGGAACTTGCAAGAGTGGGGAAAGCTTAGTCCATCCTACATGTACCAAAATCTTAAATAAGGCTTATTTACTTTACCGAAGTAAAAAAACAGATGATGAAAACAATTATAAATCAATGAAAGGTAAAGAAACTCATAGTCTGTTATCAAAAATTGCATTCTAAGAAAACTTTGTGCTCTTAACCTAGAGAGGAGACTAAATTCCATCTGGTACCAGCTTACCAGAAGACAAACAACAAACAAACAATTATCGGTAAGCTTAAAAAAAGTATATTCCATATATCTTGAAGTAGCAGTATTTCTGCAAAGGCATCAGTGTGAAACCATAGAGGACATGGTTAAAACCTGATTAAATAGAAATTGACAATGTAATCTGGTCACTGCTGCGACTTGAAATGCTTTAATATGATAACTGGAATTATAACTGACAGCATTTGACCAGGACATATCAGATTTTCACGGATGTCACATAATTTCTAGGATATCTATATTAGGAACTGAAGGAATCTTTGAACCTAGGAAGAGAAAACAACAGTCTCAAAGGCCCTTGCTGAATCATCTATCAGCAAGGAATGTCTTTGCAAGGATCGCAAAGTGAAGGGAAAATACACCGACCTGCCTCTGCAACTTCGGTCCTCTGAGCAGATCTGGAGGTCTCCCTTTGTATAAGCTAACCTGTTCCTTCCAAATAGAGGTTTGCAACACAAAACAAGTGGCCGCCTATTCTTCCCCGAAGGAGGCTCTCTTTCCCCACATCCTGCGAACTCCCTTTCCCAGCCTCCTGGAAAAGCGCTTCTTGCAGTTCCTTTCAGAAAATCCTATGGACGGAGAAGCCTGGTAGGCTGCAGTCCGTGGGGTCGCTGAGGGTCGGACACGACTGAGCGACTGCACTTTCATTTTCACTTTCATGCATTGGAGAAGGCAATGGCAACCCACTTACTGTTCTTGCCTGGAGAATCCCAGGGACGGGGAGCCTAGTGGGCTACCGTCTATGGCGTCGCACAGAGTTGAACACGACTGAAGCAACTTAACAGCAGCAGCAGCAGCAGTTCCTTTCTTAGGGGCAGTTATCCCTGAGATTGGGACCTGGAAAGGCAGAGCCACCTCCACACACACGTTTTTTTGTCTCCTTTCCTCTGGAGGAGAGCTCTAGTGAGCCTAGGTCTGTCAGGAAAATTCTTGGCTTTGACAGGATCACACCCGGTGTGTGAACCTGCATACCTGACCTAGGGGCCACAGGGCACCTGTTTTGCTCGAGTGGGTCCTGGAGGGGTGCAGCATAGCAAGAGCTTAAAAATCCATCCAATTTGTCTTTTTTTTTTTTACCTCAGAGAGAACGAGTTTGCTCCACCTCCACCCTTTGGCAGTGTGGAGGGAAGAGGGTACCACCCTCTCCCAAAGGGGACATAGGGCCTACCAGGAGAGAAAGGCCCCTTGAGGAGCTGAGCCCAGGTAGGCAGCCAGTGATGTCAAGCACACTCCCGCTGCTTGCTTCTTCATGGGCACTCCCACGATCTGCTAGGAATGTCTTTGCAAGGATCTCAAAGGGAAGGGAAGATACATGGCCCTGTCTCTGGAACTTCAGTCCTCTGAGCAGATCTGGAGGTCTTGAGCTGTATAAGCAAACCTGTTCCTTCCAAATAGAGGCTTGCAAACACACCCCCGGTGGTTGCCTCTTCTTCCCCGAAGAAGTCTTTCTTTCCCCACATGCTGCGAACTCCCTGTCCCAACCTCCAAGAATAGCGCTTCTTGCCATTCCTTTCTTAGAGGCAGTTATCTCTGAGCCTGGGGCCGTAGGGAGTAGCCCCACACTCACAGGGAAAGGCAAAGACTCCTCCATACATCTCCTCTATCCCCTTTGCTCCGGAGGAGAGCTCTAGTGAGCCTAGGTCTTTCAGGAAAATTCTTGGCTTGGACAGGATCTCACCCTGTTTGTGAACCTGCATACCCAACCAGGGGCCACAGAGCACCTGTTTCAGTAAAGTGGGCCCTGAAAGGGTGCAGCCTAGCAAGAGCTTGAAAATCCATTCAATTGCTGTTTTTGTACCTCTGACAGAGCGAGCTTGGCTCCACCCTTTGGCAGTGAGGAGAAAAGAGGCATGACACCCTCCCCAAGGGGACATGGGGCCTACTTCGAGAGGAAGCTGCAACTCGAGAAAATCCAGGAGGTTCTCCCCTCCAGGCGAGATGAGGCCCATTTCCGCTGAGGCGTCTCGAGGCTAACCACAACTAACCTCTGGAACTTCGAAAGGGTCCTTCACACCCTTGCTGCAAGTCAAGAAGTTCTCCGACATACCCATCTCCACTCGAGAGGAAGGACGAGGGTCCCCCCACATCCAGCGGAGCCCCGTTTCCGCCTCGTAGCTCGAGAAGAGGGATCCTTTCCCTTCATCGTCGGGAAAGAATTCCCGGGCTTCCCGTCGCATCTCAAGAGGAGGCACTCTCCACAGGAAAGGCGAGAGGAACTCCAGGGCCTTGCCAGCATTCCAAGAGTCCCCCAGATGTCTCCGTCCATTCCAGAAGAACCTGCTTTCCCTTCACTGCCTCGACGTTCACGCCGAGGATAGACTCACACCACCGTGACATGTGGGACAGCCCTGTTCGAAAGCCTCATGGGAAAGCCTTGATGCAAAGCGACTGATCCCTTGAACCACATGTCGGCACGCGTGACACTGCTGCTACAGCTTGTGAGGAAATCGCAGGTGCATGCCCCCACACGAGATGAGGACTGACTCCCCTGGTGAGACTCCAGAAGTATGGAAAGATTCATGTCAGCACTGGAGAGGCATCCTCAGGGTCTGGCCCCGACTCCACACATGGTCTTAGGCACCGGCATCGATGGGAGAGGAATCCCTATAGGCCCCATGGTAACTCGCATGGGGACTGGCCTTTCCTGAGGCCACCAGAGCGAGTCCCTGAGGTCCCCGTCGTAACTCGAGAGCACCTACCACAACTCGGTAAAATCCAGGAGGTTCTCCCCTCCAGGCGAGATGAGGCCCATTTCCGCTGAGGCGTCTCGAAGCTAATCACACCTAACCTCTGGAACTTCCAAAGGGTCCTTCACACCCTTGCTGCAACTCAAGAAGTTCCCCGACATACCCGTCTCCACTCGAGAGGAAGCACGAGAGTCCCGCCCACATCCAGAGGAGCCCCTTTTCTCCCTCATAGCTCGAGACGAGGGATCCTTTCACTGTGTGTCGGGAAAGAATTCCTGGGGTTCCCGTCGCATCTCCAGAGGAGGCGCTCTCCACAGGAAAGGCGAGAGGAACTCCAGGGTCGTGCCACCATTCCCAGAGTCCCCCAGATATCTCAGTCCATTCCAGGGAAACCTGTTTTCCCTGCACTGCCTCGACTTTCAAGCCGAGGATCGACTCACACCACGGTGGCACGTGGGACAGCCCTGTGGGAAAGCCTCGTGGGAAAACCTCGTGGGAAATCCTCGAGGGAAAGCCACAGATCCCTTGATCCACACCAAGGGAAGCGTGACACTGCTGCTACAGCTCCGGAGGAAAGCGCACGTGCATGCCACCACTGGAGACGAGGACTGACTTCCCTGGGGAGACTCCAGAAGTCCCTCAAGATCCTTGTCAGCACTGGAGAGGAATCCTGAGGTTCCGGCACCATCTCCACACAATGTCTTAGGCCCTGGCATCGACGGGAGAGGAATCCTGAGAGGGCCCCGAGCAATTCGCATGGGGACTGGTCTTTCCTGAGGTCACCAGAGCAGGTCCCTGAGGTCCCGGTCGTAAGTTGTGAGCACCTGACTCTGGAGAAAATCCAGGAGGTTCTCCCCTCCAGGCGAGATGAGGCCCATTTCCGCTGAGGCGTCTTGGGGCTAATCACACCTAACATCTGGAACTTCCAAAGCGTCGTTCACACCCTCGCTGCAACTCAAGAAGTTCCCCGACATACCCGTCTCCACTCGAGAGGAAGCACAGGAGTCCTGCCCACATCCAGATGAGCCCCGTTTCCGCCTCATAGCTCGAGAGGTGGGATGCTTTCGCTGCGTGGTTGGGAAAGAATTCCCGGCGTTCCCGTCGCATCTCAAGAGGAGGCGCTCTCCTCAGGAAAGGCGAGAGGAACTCCAGCGTCGTGCCACCATTCCCACAGTCCCCCAGATGTCTCAGTCCATTCCAGGGAAAACTGTTTTCCCTGCACTGCCTCGACTTTCAAGCCGAGGATCGACTCTCACCACGGTGGCACGTGGGACAGCCCTGTGGGAAAGCCTCGAGGGAAAGCCACTGCTCCCTTGATCCACGTGAAGGGAAGCGTAACACTCCTGCAGGAGCTCGGGAGGAAAGCGCACGTTCCTGCCCCACTCGAGTCGAGGTCTGACTCCCCTGGGGAGACTCCAGAAGTACCCCAAGATCCATGTCAGCACTGGAGAGGAATCCTCAGGTTCCGGCATCGACTCCACACAAGGTCTTAGGCCCCGGCATTGACGGGAGAGGAATCCCGAAAGGCTCTCTTGCAACTCCCATGGGCACTGGCCTTTCCTGAGGCCACCAGAGCGGGTCCCTGAGGTCCCTGTCGTAACTCGAGAGACCCTGCCCAACTCTAGAAAATCCAGGAGGTTCTCCCCTCCAGGCGAGATGAGGCCCATTTCCTCGGAGGCATCTGGAGGCTCATCACACCTAAACTCTGGAAATTCAAAAGGGTCCTTGCTGCAACTCAAGAAGTTCCCCGACATACCCGTCTCCACTCGAGAGGAAGCACGAGGGTCCCGCCCACATCCAGAGGAGACGCCGTTTTGGTATCGAAGCTCGACATGAGGGATCCTTTCCCTGCTTGGTCAGGAAATAATACCCGCCATTCCGCTCGCATTTCAAGGGGAAGCGCTCTCCACAGGAAAGGCGAGAGGAACTCCAGGGTCGTGCCACCATTCACAGAGTCGCCCAGATGTCTCAGTCCATTCCAGAGTAAACTGTTTTTCCTGCACTGCCTCGAATTTCACGGCGAGGATCGACTCACACCACGGTGGCACGTGGGATAGCCCTGTCGGAAAGCCTCGTGGGAAATCCTCTTGGGAAAGCCTCGAGGGAAAGCCACAGATCCCTTGATCCACGGGAAGGGAAGCGTGACACTGCTGCTACATCTCGGGAGGAAAGCGCACGTGCATGCCCCCACTCGAGACAAGGACTCACTCCCCTGGGGAGACTCCAGAAGTACCCCAAGATCCATGTCAGCACTGGAGAGGAATCCTCAGGTTCTGGCACCATCTCCACACAAGGTCTTAGGCCTCGGCATCGACGGGAGAGGAATCCCGAGAGGACCCCGAGCAATTCGCATGGGGACTGGTCTTTCCTGAGGCCACCAGAGCAGGTCCCTGAGGTCCCGGTCGTAAGTTGTGAGCACCTGCCTCAACTGGAGAAAATCCAGGTGGTTCTTCCCTCCAGGCGAGATGAGGCCCATTTCCGCTGAGCCATATCCAGGCTAATCACACCTAACATGTGGAACTTCCAAAAGTTCCTTCACACCCTTGCTGCAACTCAAGAAACTCCTCGACATACCCGTCTCCAGAGGAGAGGAAGCACGAGAGTCCCGCCCACATACAGAGGAGCACCGATTCCGCCTCCTAGTTCGAGAGGAGGGATCCTTTCCTGCGTGGTCGGGAAAGAATTCCCGGCGTTCCCATCGCATCTCAAGAGGAGGCGCTCTCCACAGGAAAGGCGAGAGGAAATCCAGGTTCGTGCCACCATTCCCAGAGTCACCCAGATGTCTCTGTCCATTCCAGGGAAAACTGTTTTCCCTGCAATGCCTCGACTTTCAAGCCGAGGATCGACTCACACCACGGTGGCACGTGGGACAGCCCTGTGGGAAAGGCTCGTGGGAAAGCCTCGAGGGAAAGCCACTGATCCCTCGATCCACGCGAAGAGAAGCGTATCACTGCTGCTAGAGCTCGGGAGGAAAGCGCACGTGCCTGCCCTCACTCGAGTCGATGTCTGACTCCCCTGGGGAGACTCCAGAAGTACCCCCCCCATCCATGTCACACTGGAGAGGAATCCTCAGGTTCCGGCACCGACTCCACACAAGGTCTTAGA